>NW_023994168.1:542500-646399 GCF_015586225.1 Lucilia sericata
CTACGGTGACCATACTTATGTATTTAAGCAAAATACAGAACATAAGAAAATAAAATACACTAACCACCACAATCAAGTTATGTTTAACCGTCAAAATTTGAGATGTCAATAATGTTTTATACATTAATATATTGATTGTTCACAGAAAAAGGTTTCAGCATAAACATAATTAACTGCTTTCATTGACAAAAGTTAAAAGTTTAAAAATAAGTTCCTAAATGGTATGAATTTTTAAAATTTTTGCTTTTTAAACTGGTCTTGACTTAAAATATTTCAAATTTATTTTTATTTTACTATTTGTTAAAAAATGTTTGAAATTAATGGACTTCTATGAATTATTTCATGAATATCGTTGAAAAAATTCAACATTCAAAAAATTACCGTCATGTATAAGTTTATACATCTTATGAACTTTTAATATTCTGAATGAAAATGGTTTGGGAAAAAAGTCATGTTCGATTCATACAGAAAATTTTCAGTGTACTCTGAATTGTTACCAATGTTGTGTGCTTTACTTTGTGTTACATACAATTTGATTTACCTGTATATAAAATCTGGATATGAAATTTAAATTTGTTAATAAATTTTTTTTGCATTACATCTTAATATACTTGTGATAAACATTGTTTATGAGATCAGAAAATTAAAATATAAAAAATCAATTTAATCAACAAAAATTTTTTCATTTATTAAAAAATATTTTTTGGATCAAAATTTTTTCAATGTTTAGATGAATTTTAAGCAAAATTTGTTGCTTAAAATTTGGATCATGATCTAGCGATAATGAGAACGGCCTTAAACTTATGAATGAATTTGTAGATTCATGTATATGGATAGCATTTTTAAAAAAATATATGTATATTTAGATCTGTGTTGCCCATACACATACTATTACCCATTAATTTGTATTGGTAAAGCAGCAGAGAACAAAATGTAACCCAAAATAAAACTGTATTAATAAAATGACTGTAAACTAAAAAGTATATTCTAACTGTCAAATTGATATTATGGATTTTGACAGACAGCGTACATTAAAGTTCATATATAAAAAACTATCAGCTGTGCTCTCTCATTCACCTACATAAATTCGGCTTTCTCAAAATTTTGTTGTTGTATTTCTGTGTGGATTTAAAAAAAGTTGCGTACAGATCTCACTTCGACAAATGCTGATCAGCAACCACAAAATATACAGAGGTGTAACTTTTGACATTTAAAAAAGTCTAAAATCAGCTTTTGTTTAATTTTGAAATTGTTTGGTGAGAAGAGGTATATAAAATACAGCTAAAAACAAGTAAGACTGTTATATTCGGCTGTGCCGAATCTCATATACCCACCATCAAACAGTATGCCGTAAAAGGAATGCTCCCCTATAAACATCAGCGTGATATTTGGAATATGGCTTAAGTCAATTATGGCCCGAGCTCTTTTGAACTAACAAAATATTAATTTAAAAAAAAACAAATATTTTATTTCAATTCTTCAACCGTGAGCGTCAATTATGAACCGATACTCATAAAATTTTGTACATAGATTATGTATAGAACTTGTTTATGCAAAATTTCAGCGCTATACTCGTATTTTAAATAAGGAACACTTGTAGTTATTAACCAAAACTCTCTTCTGAAGGGAACCTTTTGTGTATTACCAACACATTCCCAACACCATCAACACATTCATAACCGTATTTCATAACTCATATTTTTAAGCCAGTAATGATCGTTTAAGTAATTTTCTGAAGGGGACCTTATATGGGCGGTAGGGTAAATTATGGACCGATCATCCCTAAATTTGGTGGAGAGATTTTGGCACGCATTAAACTTATGTGCGTCAATTTTCGTCACATTCATATTTTTAAGCCAGTAATGAGCATTGTAGTTATTTGCAGAGGGGGGCCTTATATGGGGGAAGGGTCATTTATGGGCCGATCCAAAAAAATTGGTACAGAGGTTTTGGCTCGAAAGAAACTTACGTGTGTAGCATTTCATCGCTTTACTCGTAATTTTAAGATAGTAATGAGCGTTTAAGCTATTTTCTGAAGTGGACCCAATAGGGGGAGTAGGGCAAATTATGGACCTATCCACATAAAAGTTATTAAAAAGATTTTGGCTCGCGAGAAACTTAATTGTGTAAAATTGTATTGCTATATTCATATTTTTTAGCCAGTAATGAGCGTTAAAGTCATTTTCAGAAGGGGACCTTATATGGGGGATAGGGTCATTTATGGGCCGATCTTAAAAAAAATTCGTTGAGCGATTTTGGTTCGTAAGAAACTTACTTATACCGAATTTCATCGCTATACTCGCATTTTTGGACCAGTAATGAGTGTTAAAGTAATTTTCTAAAGGGGACCTTATATGGGGGGTAGGGTCAATTATGGACCGATCCTCAAAAAATTTGGTAGAAAAATTTTGGCTCACATGGAACTTATTTATGTCGAATTTCATCGCTATACTTGCATTTTAGGGCCAGTAATGAGTGTTAAAGTCATTTTCAGGAGGGGACCTTATATGGGTGGTAAGGTCATTTATGGGCCGATCCTAAAAAAAATTGGTTAAAAGGTTTTGGTTCTTAAGAAACTTACTTATACTGAATTTCATCGCTATACTCGAATTTTTAGGCTAGTAATGAGTGTTAAAGTCATTTTCTAAAGGGGACCTCATATAGGGGGTAGGGTCATTTATCGGCCGATCCTAAAAAAATTGGTAGAGAGATTTTGCTTCGTAAGAAAGATACTTATACTGAATTTCATCGCTATACTTGCATTTTGGGACCAGTAATGAGTGTTAAAGTAATTTTCAGAAGGGGAGCTTATATGGGGCGTAGGATCATTTATGGGAAGATCCTCAAAAAATTTTGTAGAAAGATTTTGGCTCACATTAAACTTATTTATGTCGAATTTCATCGCTATACTCCTACTTATAAAACAGTTATGCCCGTTAAAGCTGTTTTTTGGAGGTCCACTTGTATGGGGGCTATCCGAAAAAGTGGACCGATATTGCCCATTTTCAATACCAAAGAAACCTTAACAATAGAGAATATTTATGCAAAATTTCAACCGCTTAGCTCCTCTCGTGTGGTCCCTATCGTGATTTCAACAGACAGACGGACGGACATGGCTAGATCGTCTTAGAATTTAATAAGGACCCGGAATATATACTTTTATGGGTCTATGACCAATATTTCGATGTGTTACAAACGGAATGACAAAATCAATATACCCCCCATCTTTTTTGATGGTGGGTATAAAAATCATTGAAATCGTTTTGTGCGAAAGAGAGGGAAATAGTTTTTTGCTTGTGACGCCTCTGTATACCCTGTGCAGCAACTGAGTTGATTTTGTTTTGCAAGTTGAGAGATAATCAACTAACACATGCTCAAATAAGAATATACATAAGTAAGCTTATAGTGTAGGTGAGTCAACGCAACGTCAGCAGAAATTTCTTGCCCTATCTCGCGTGATAGGGAATCGCGATTTTGGGCAACAATGATTTAGATACTTCTTAATACTCATGCATGTAAACTAGAAAGTTATTGATAAACTTGAGTTCCAGCTAGAAAGGTGTATCGCTAAAGACCCCTTCACATGAGCACACAAGTAATATGATCTGTCAACATTTTCTGTAGAAGAGAACGGATGGATTCGTCTAAACGTAATGTGTAATGAAACCAACACACATTGAGAGAAAATACGAATGGAAAATTTGACAGTCGTATGGCTATCTTCATTTTTTGAAATGATTCAAAAAACAAGCGATTCGCATTAGATCAGCGATGTACTTTTATGTAAACACATACAAAAAAAGTGAAACAGCTGTTTCCATCTTACTTTGCTATTGTTTTATACCAATCGTGTAAACACGGAAAATATAAATCAAACGACGTTTATTCTCTTTTTTGTCATTAGACTTGTCGTAAGTGTAGAGGTAGAGTGTATTCCTAGCGAAGCCGATGTCCAATATACCCCAGAGGATAAAACCCTTGCGGCCAGACGAAGGCCGGTTATCAAACATATATTTTTTTATTTTGTGTGATAAAAGGAATATAAAGAAATAACTCCCCAAAAATATTTTAAGGGACTTATTTAATTTTTGAATTTTGAGGAATTATTTCGTACTGAAATAACAAAAAGCGAATTAAATCCCCAAATTTCGTTGTTTTTGCTTTCTGAACAAATTTTTAGGAAGTTATTTAATTATACCCTCCACCACCATCAGTGGTGATAGAGGGTATATATAAGTTTGTTTTTCCGTGTGTAACACCAAGAAATATTCATCTGAGACCCAACAAAGTATATATATTCCGGGTCCTTATCAAATTCTGAGTCGATTTAGCTATGTCCGTCTGTCTGTCTGTCTGCCTAAAACAAGCTGACGTTAAAACTAAGCAAAAGAAATCAACCAAATTCATCAAAAATATTCATTGTTATCCTAAGCAATTTGGTATTGAAAATCATCAAAATCGGTTCACAACGTTAAAAGTTATGAGTAAAAATTTCAGACTACCTCGAAAAAATTACGCGTTTTTTCGTAATTCTTAAGTCGTTTTCTCAGAAACTACAAAAGATAATTCGATGAATTTTGTCACACATTATTTTTTTTTACCCAGGGATTAATTGTGTTGAAAATCAAAATAATTGATCCAAAATTTGACATAGCTCCCATACAAATATATCGGTATCAACACAAAATTTTGTACATACAAATATAATAATATATAATATATATATAATTCGAGATAAATATGTTTTTTGTACATACAAATCATTCTACGAATTTTTTACGGATCGGTCCATTATTGGTCATAGCTCCCATATAAGGCCCATTTCTGAAAATCACTTAAAAGCTCACATTTCATTGCTATCTTAATAAAATTCGACACAAATATGTTTTGTCTAAATATGAATCACTCTATGAAATTTTTCCCGTATAGGCCCACAATTGGTTATAGCTCTCATATAAGGTCCACTTCCGAAAATCACTTAAACGCATATATTTCACTGAATTGTCAAGCTATAGAGATAAAATTCAACTTAAATATGTTTTGTATACATACAAATCATTCTAAATAAATTTTTACAGATCGCTCCACTATTGGTCATAGCTCCCATATAAAGCCCACATCCGAAAATCACTTAAAAGCACATATTTCATTGTCAAATAAAGCTATCTTGATAAAATTCGACATAAATGTGTACTTTGTATATATAAATCATTTTACGGAAATTTTTCCAGATCGGTTCATAAGTTGTCTTAACTCCCATAAAAGGTTAACTTCTGAAAATCACTTAACATCACTTAATTCGTTATTAATTGATTATATCCGGATAAGATTTCACATGATTATGTTCTGTGTATAGATAAATCATTCTTATAAAATGGACCTAATCAAAATTAGTTCGACATATGTATAAATGTTGGTATCCTCAATACGGAAACAAACATTTTGTCAAGTTATCTAAAAATTATATAATTAAATGGATTTAAAAAAAAAGTAACTTGCTGGTGGAGGGTATTTAAAATTCGGCATAGCCGAATACAGCACTCTAACTTGTTTTTGTTTGGGGATATAGTTATTTCATGACGCCCAAATAAATTAAATATTTTTCGACCACATACCATTAAATTTTAGCATTTTTTTTAAGTTTTATCATTGTTTTCCTGTTAACAAAAATGGCGTCATGAAATAACTCCGCACGAAATAACTCCCCAAAACAAAAATTAAATAAGTTCTCAATTTTGGGGAAGACTTTAATATTTTTGTTTATATAAGACTAAAATTACTACAATTAGCATAATTTTACTTTACTAAGTCATATGCAATGAAAAAAAAAATCATTCGTGAAAATCGGTCCTTATTTGTAAATGTTACAGGGTCCAAAACAGATATCACATTCAAATTTTTGAACAATGACATATTACTCCTTATTTTAAAAAAAAATTTGTATTTTTATAAAATTTTTTTCATAAGATACAAGAATATATAATTCAGATAATAAAACTCAAAATTTATAATAAAACTTAATTTTTGTCCGATAACTGACACACAGTGGTATAGGAAAAAAAAGAGGGAAATAATTCGGTAACTTCTAAACGGTTAATCCGATTTTAATGAAATTTGGTATGCACAAAGAGGAGGTGTTGTCGAGTTTAGGTTTTGAATTTGGACCTTATAGGCCAACCAGGGGCCCGGCGGGGGGTCCTCAAATTAGGACACCTCGGCTATGTTAAATTTTTAAAACGATCCTATTTCCTCATTTGAGTTCCGATTAAAAAAAAATCGTATATAGAATCTCCTCATCGAGCACTATAAAAAATGTCGTCGTAGCAGTAAATTATCTCTTATAGTTTAGGGGAAATTCGCATTTGAAAATTAAAATTTTAAAATTTTTACCGTCCTTACTTTAGTTTTTTTGATAATAGCGGGTCCAAATATTCCCGATTTTCGCCATTTTTTTTATTCGCTTAACAATAAGTTTATATATTAAGCAGTGAAAGAGTTATGTAAAAATCATGACTGAGTCCAAAGTTATAGGCATTTTAATTAAAAAAAAGGCGATTTTTTGTCATTTTTTTGGGAAAAAAGTATCTTTTTCTTTTTAAGTTATCTAAAAAGTTTCTAAGAAGATGTATATAGAATTTATACTTTTTGGAAAGCTGACTTTACATAAAATACGATAAATGAAACAAAACCTAAAAATTTTTGATACCGAGGGGACCAGGTCCATCCAAAAAAACCCTATTTTTTATGGAAAATTAAATTTTGAGCAAAAATTCTCAAATCGCATAGTCGATATCAAATTATAGTGACCTGTTTTATATGACCCAATATGTTCTTAATCATTTTGTAACGGGTTTCGATAACCCCGCCCCTGGTATGGATATAATAGGCAAAAAACCAAAAAATCCCATTTTTGGAATTTTTTTAAATTTTTTTGGGAATTCCGGGATTTCTAATAAGAAAATTCGAAATTTTTATTTAATTTTGGATTTTGAGTAAAAAAATCTACCTAACTGTAAAATTTCATCAAAAAATATTCATAAATAAAATTTTTATTGCAATTTGAAAAATTTGTATCTTCGCAAAAACTGAATAAAAAACATTTTTTATTTTTTTAAAAAAGTATTCCGCGAATTTTTTAATTTTCAAAGAATTTATACTTTGATATATAGCACGCAAGTGATAAAAATACATATCATAAAGGCATGTGTGACAAGACAAGGGTTGATTTTTCTTATCTTAGTATTGCACACATGCGCTGTCGCACTAAATATAAAGAATCAAAAATTTAAATAATATAAAATATTTTATGAAATAAAAAATATAAAAAACATGTTCAAGTGATTTGAACAGTTTTTTTATGCATACCCGGGTATAATTCATTCACAAATTAAAAAGTGTCTAGAAAGATAACTTTACCACGTTATATATGATTGCGGTACTAAAATTTTTAAGACAATTTTGAATGTTAAACTGATTTTTATAAGGGACCTTATCCGGGGCCTAGGGGCAATTATGGACCGATCATAATACAATTTGGGAAAAAGATAAATTTTCATATAAATCTCGTTCATGTCAAATTTCAAACTGATTTTCTAAAAGGGCCTTATTTGGGACCTAGAGGCAATTATGGACCGACCATAACAAAATTTAGTAATATGATTAAGAAATACATAAGACACGTTTATGAAGAATTTTATCAAGAAATAAATGTTTTTAAGCCATTTATGAGCATTAAAGTGAATTTTAAAATATATGTCCAATTCCTTGTATGTATATGATTATTGTTACCCGATGTGTATCGCAGTTTTACTGTGTTGTTTTTGATTCTCGTATATACATATGTACATTAAGGTGTCCCGTGGACCACTTTTTAGGAGGAATACCTCTAAAATGATGCGTTTCAATGTACTAATCTTGATCTCAGTACAATATGTTCAAAAAAAATTTCTGCAATCTTTTCGAATTGGGTGTCAAAACCTACATAATTTTGAGCTTATCGCGGGAAAAATACTTAAAATGTTTGTTAGTGTATTTCTAGTCCGCAAAACGACTTTCTTCGTATTATAAGGGGCATATAAATTTTGAAAAATTCTGAAATGCACTATTTTTTAAATATTTTTTTGTATGAGCTAAAAATTACGAAAATTTTTACACCCAGTGAAAATAATATGCCTTTCCAATCCAATTGTGAACCAAAAATATTATACAAAAATTCAAATTTCCAAAAAATTTTATTTTTCAAAAATTATATCGCTCTTTTTCTTGTGTTTAGTACATTAATACATGAAGAACTTTGAAATTCATGTGAACATTTAGAGCATAACGGGCGGACTTTCAATGGGTGGCTTCTTGGAATCTCTTATATTATTCAATTTTTTTATAGATAGATAGAAATTGGTGATAGATAGAAACTGGCGAACTTGCAATAATTTCCTTGACATCTCTCATATGTAACATATTATAAATCTGGAAAACTATTGTAGTTAGAATCTTCAAAATCGTTAAGTGGGATTTTTATATATACATATTCCTTTTAGGGTAGCAAAGTACACTTGGTATAGCTAATCTATATATATATAAGAATGGATGTGTGTTTGTATGTATGTATGTTTGTTTGTTTGGACTTTATAGACTTCTAAAAGGCTGGACCGATTTTCCTGAAATTTTCACAGTGGCTTCCTGTATGCCTGGAAGGAACTATAGGCTACTCCCACATACATAATAAGTATTTAAAATCACATATCTCAGAAACTGCAACAGCTAGATTTGTATGGACAACTTGGACATCCACATGAACATATGGGGACAATATGGGCGGACTAGCTATATTAGGCGTGGAACCTCCCATATAAAGAAAATCTTAAATTAGTATATCTGAGAAAATATAACAACAAGAGCCCTCTAATTTTTCGGAGCCACTTTAGTATCAACATGAATATGTAGGACAAAAAATTAGCGGAATAGCAATAGGGGGCGTGGTACTCCCATATGAATTAAAATAATTATATTATATATTTTTTTCGTTCATAATAATAATGGGAAAATAAAACTCGCAAAATAATAATTTAATGAAGAGAAAAAAATATAAATTTCCCTGAAAAATATTATTCTTAAGTAATTTCCGATAATACTCCTAATCATTATGACCTTGATTTAAATAATGCTTTTATATTAAGTGGAACTATTATAAATTAATTGTTTAACAAAGTTCAATAAAAGACTGAAGTTCAAATTTTAGATCTGCCGTGCAAAAAATTAAATACATTATGTTATAAGAACAGATATAGCTAAAACAGGGTTTTAACTTATACTTACTCAACAACTCACTTTTCAATGACTACTACATACCATCTTAGAAGGAGTCTAGTAATGACTTCATATAATTTATTATGTATGTAGCCTTGACATGTTGTTTTCAAACTTTGTTATTAAGAGAAAAGATAATTTTTTTTTTGTTCTTCGAAAACTAATAGTAGACACAGTGGACGTATCCTCGTTGATAATTTTTTTTCTCAGAATCAAAACTACTTACTTAACTCCCTATTTCAGTCGATCGTAATAAGTTCTTGCCTAACTCCCTATTTGTAAGCGAGCGTGGTAAGTACTTGCCTCCAATGTCATCCCCGTTATAACTTAAAATGCTATTTTGTAAATAAATTTCAGCATTTTACATTTCAGTGAAAGTTTTTGCTGGGAGGTTTGTCACATCGCATTTAAGTGCACGATAACGGCAGGGGGGAATTTCAATTACCTTACTTTTTATACCCTACATCACTTTAGTGGGGAGGGTATATTGGATTTGTGCTGATGTTTGTAACATACAAAAATATTCGTCCTAGACCCACCTTAAAGTATACCAATCGGCTTAGAATCGTTTTCTGAGTCGATTAAGCTATGTCCGTCCGTCCGTTCGTCCGTCTGGCTGGCTGTCCATGTAAACCTTGTGCGCAAGGTACAGGTCGCAATTTTCAAGATAATTGGATGAAATTTGGCACGCACGTTTTATTTGACCTAAGGACGAAGCCTATTTAAAATGGTTAAAATCGGTCCATTATTTCACCTAGCCCCCATACAACAGAACCCCCCGAAAAGGGCTTCTGAGCTCATAATTATGTTAAATATACCTGTATATCGATAAAAAGTGGCACAACTAAGTTTTATAGAAGTCTTGATGACCCTGCCAAATTTCATAAAGATCGGGGCTCATTTGACCCTAGCTCCCATACAAAGTCCCCTTCAGAAAATTACTTGAATGTCCCAAATTAACTTATAAACACAAATATCGCGATGAAATTCAGCACAATAAAATATTATGTAAATATAAATATATTCACAAAATTTCATCGGGCTTGGTCCATATTTGCCCCTAGCCCCCATATAAAGCCTCTTTCAGAAAATTAGTTTTTTATCCATAAATTGCTTAAATGTATCGGAACAAGGGAATATTGAAGATAAATGCTTTATTATGAAAAATAAATCACATTTAATATTCATAACTGGTGTAGGGTATCATATGGTCGGTCACGCCCGACTATAATTTCTTACTCGGTTAACCAATTTCAAAAAAATCAAATTTTTAGTACAAAATTATATGTTTTCTTTGATTTTTTTATTGTGATTTTTAAAAATTTTAGATAGATAATTCTAAACATTATTTTCCGTTTGTGCATATGAAAACAGGACTAAGATTGTTAAACAAATGTTAGGAAATTTTAAACATATATTATGTATATAAAATGGAGATTGGCATTTAAACCAATAAAAAATTAACTATTTAAACAAATTCCAACCATTATATGAAGAAATTTATTATTTATTAAGACGAATAAATAACTTTGATGATAAAATGCAGGATGCACTTACTTGTTTACTGCGTGAGTATAATAAAAATCGGGAAGTTACTCAAGCGTTCTCAAAACGGACTTTATTTATCGAAACATAAGGATTGTCGTTGCTGTCCGAGAATTTGTGCTGCTGGGGTTTTTCACAAACTGCCATTACAAGTTGATTCCTAAGCGTCATTCACAGTAATTTGAACAACCACAGGCGTAGCTAGCGGAGGGAGGTCACAATTAAAGCAGGGGCTCAATGTCTATGTCGCGACAGTCGCCGTCTATTTCGTTTCCCGATGAATCGTCGCGAGCCTGAACACTATTTATACTTGATATTCCTGGACATAATTTTTTATTGATATATTCAAAGATCAATTTATCCCTCCTATGGCAACTTCCATATCGTCAACTGAAATACAAAAAGGCATAACAGCCAAAAAATTTTAAATTCCCTTTTTGATTGAAAATGGCACACTGCATCAAAATACATGTTGTTGCAAATTTTTAGAATCCTATTTTTAAAAATACCGACTTTATTGAAGTGAAATTCAAAAGGGTGTAACAACAAATAAGTCATTTCCACAAGTAAGAAAGTCGTAAAAAGCAACAAAATAGTTTTTCGATGTTGATCGATGTTGTAGGAAAATGTCGTTTTTATAACAAAAATAACTTTAATTTTATTTAGTATTTTGTCTCTCCTGTAAAATTTTTAAAAGTGTTGTTACTCCCTTTTGCGTTTCAGATCTGTATAAGTTTGTTTTCTTATGATATATTAATGTACGTATCTATACTAAAAAGTGCAAATATCTTATTAGGTAATTCATAACATTTTGCAAAATGACAGTTTTCAACTAAATATTATAATATTTTAAAGATTTCCAAACATTTCGGTTAACCGGTTTAACCGGTTTTTTTTATACTCGTTTAATCGACAAACCGGGTTTCTAAAAATGGTAAATTTTCGGTTAACCGAAAAACCGGTTTTTCCAAAAGTCGGTTTTTTATAAACACTAGATTCTGTATACTTAAAGTTTTAGAGCCGTTTGCATTTGTTTGGAACATTCTAATATGTATATGTATTAAGGTGATTGACTCGATTTTTCAACCGGTTTTAAAACCGGTTTTTTCTGTTTTACCAGTGTCGGTATTTTCTTAATGTTGATTTTTCGAATATCGAATAACCCGGTTTTTTCACTTTTTAAAAACCGGTTTCGAATACTTTTATTTGCTTTGTATTCAAAGATTATTTAAATGAAAATTTTAAGTAAATAATATCATTATTAAATTTTAAAAATATTCGAGTCGAGGAACTAGCGTATATTTTTCTACAGATCCTTTGGTTAAACTTTTTTGATTTTCCTAATTAATTAAAAAAATTTATTTGTAAAATTGATAACTGTTTGATAAAATTTTATCAATCTTAAGATTATATTCCAATTACAATAATTAGTTTACGGCTGAAATTTTATGGAAGTGTTGGAATGCCTATGCAAATTTCCTAAACAGGGCTTTTAAAATAAGCTAGGGTTGCATAGTACCTTATGTTTAACAGAAGTGTCCCACTTTTTTCCTAATTTTTTTATATTAAAGAAATAATGTAAATCAGACGACTAGATCTAAAGTTATAATCTTTTAAACTGTTAAAAGTCATTTCGGGCCATGTTTTATTAATCAAATTTAAACATAAGCATTAAGTTTTTCAAATTAAAAAATATTTTTTTTTATTTATAATGAAAAACCGGTTAACCGGTTTTTTCTGAATTTGAAAAATATCAACCGGTTTTTTTAAATGTCAACTATTCGAACTATTCGAAAACCGGTTTTTGGAAAATGTCGAATAATCGATCACCCTAATATGTATCTCTATAATCTTTAATACGTTGGTAGCGAAGCACATACGGTACAGCCAGTAAATATAAATAAATCTTAAAAGACTTTGTTTTATGAATTAAGATTACATATGTATTTCATTTCACTTTCTTACTTTCATTTCACTTTTTTGCTTTTCTGATACTTCCTAGATATTGGCGTTCATTGTCCAACCTGGTTGCTTCTTTGCTCAATTCCATACAGTCAATTGCATCGCTTTTACTTTTGCTGTTTCTATTTATTGTGATATTTGCCTTGTTGGGAATGCAAGTGTTTGGTGGTCGGTTTACTTTTAAACCGGAAGAAGAAAAACCTAGATGGAATTTCGACAGTTTCTATCAAAGTCTTCTTACAGTGTTTCAGGTATGTGTTTACTATCATTATTATATTTAATATTTAAAAATGTATTTAAAATTTTCATACTTCGATTCTAGATATTAACGGGCGAAGATTGGAATGCTGTTATGTACGATGGCATCAGAGCATACGGCGGTGTTTTCTCATTTGGCATTTTGGCCTGTATTTATTTCATTATTCTGTTTATTTGTGGCAATTATATATTGCTAAATGTTTTCTTGGCTATTGCGGTAGATAATTTAGCCGATGCTGATTCATTAACTGCAATTGATAAAGAAGAGGAGGAACAACAACAGCAAATGGACGAAGTTAATAAATCACGAAGTCCTACCCCTACCTTAGATGATATGGATGACGAACATAATATGGATATTGATATGGATATTGATCAAGAAATGGACGAACACAAAATGTAAGTATTTAAATACAACAATGGTTTAAAAACATTGTTATATTTTTTTAGAAATCGTGATAATATTTAATATTTCTCAAAAAGTGATCTGCACAAAAGCACTACAGTTCTGTAGGATATAAAATTTGTTTAATGAAAATTATTTTTTTTTTAAACAAAGCCAAACATTTCAATATACAGTACTTTTTGTTTATAGTCATTACATAACTATTATATGTACATTAGGGTGGCCCAGGAAATGGAGTTTGCTGTTTTTCCCACCGAAAATTAAAATTTAGTTCATTTGTCAAAATATTTGTCCTGACGTCAATATTTGGTGAGCTAGATCAAAGGATAAAAAGGTCATTTTTAAGGTTTTTATGACTTTTATCATATTTCTTGCAAATAAACCATATGCAAATTAATTATCATATGAAAGGTTTTTGGGAGACGATTTTAATGACAACACAAAATTTTTTATACACCTTCAAAATTATTACAAATGTCGTAATATTTCGGAAAATTTTTTTAGTTTTCCAAATTTTTAGATAGAATTATTTGATGTAGTTAATTGAAATAATTTTATAAAATCACACAATTATTTCCATATGAAAGCATGATTTTTGTTAAAGATGGGCGGAATCGGTTCACATTTTCATATACCTCTCATACAAATGTAAATATTTCCGGAAAAAGCATTCATTGTTGGTAACTTCCGGTAGAATGACAATATCTTCACAAACTTTTACAAGTAAATAGAATTCATAAAAAGGGAAAATTTTCGGGATCAGTCCATAATTGGCCGTAGCTCCCATACAAGGTCCCCTCCCGAAAATCACTTAAACGCACATAACTCATTATCAAATAATGGAATCCTTAAAAACTTAGGCACAAATATTGCCTTTATCTATAGAAATGATACTTTAAAAATTGTTCATGATCGGTACATATTTGGTCTTAGCTCGAATACAAGGTCTCCTCCCGAATATCACTTAAACGCACATAAGTCATTAATGGTATCCATACAAATATTTCTATATATAAAATTATACTGTAAAATTTTTTCACGATCGGCCCATATTTTGTCACAGCTCCCATTTGAGATATCCTATTACCTATCCATTACCTATTATCAAACAATGATACCCATGCAAAATTTGACACTGACATTACTTTTGTATACAAAATGTTATTTTAAATTTTTTTCACGATCGGTCCATAATATGGGTTCGATCGGAAAAGCCTCTTGCGAAAATCTCTTAATGCACATCACTTATTATCAAATATCTATATATTTTTATTTTTTTTACAGAAATGTTACTGTAAAAACCAGGGACGTAACGGTTATAAGAAAAATGACGAAAAGGTCTCATTAAATAATTAATAGTGATGGATTTAAAATAAGTGTTATAATTAACCATTATTATAAGATATCATCGTAACCAATACCAATGAAAAATATATTTTTTTGGTTACGAATAACAATTATCGTTTTGCAACAAATCTCTGTTGATTTTATAAATAAAATATAATTAAAACAAGTAGGAAAGTATAGTCGGGCATGGCCGACCATATGATACCCTGCACCACTGAGTATGTTAAAAATGTGGATTATAATTAATAACAAAGCATTTAAGTTGTTTACCTTAATTCCGAAATATGTTAACAATTTGTTGAAAAAGGTGATCTAAAAGAGAGGTTATATGGGGCAAGGGTAAATATCCTTATAAATTTTGGTACATGGCTTTACGTTTACATTAGAGTTATGTATGCTGGATTTCATCGTGATACTAGTGTTTATTAGGGAATTATTGACCTTCAAGTCGTTTTCTGAAGGGGACTTTGTATGGTGGCTAGGGTCAAATAAAGTCCGATAATTATGAAAATTGGTAGTATTATTAAGACGTATATAGAACTAAGTTTTGCCGATTTTTGTAGAGATACTACAATATTTAACATAATTATGAACTCAAAAGCCCTTTCCGGGGGGTAGGGTTGTATGGAGGCTAGGTGAAATATTGGACAGATTATAATCAGTTTCAATAGGCTTCGTCGTTAGTCCGAAAAACACGTATTTCATTTAAATATCTTAAAAATTGCGACCTGTACCTTGCGCACAAGGTTTACATGGACAGCCAGCCGGACAGACGGACGGACAGACGTGGCTTAATCGACTCAGAAAGTGATTCTGAGTCGATCGGTATACTTTAAAGTGGGTGTAGGACCAATATTTTTGTGCGTTACAAACATCAGCACAAACGTATAATATCCTCCCCACTATGGTGGCGTAGGTTATAATTAATTTGCCTTTTAATTTCGTTAATATTTATATGGACCAAAAATAAATTAAATAAATTTTGGTTATCTATAACCAAAAAAATATTGGTTTCTGAATAACAGCTATTCATAACCAGAAAAATATATTTCTCATATTAATAGGTTACGGAGACCTAAATAATATAAATCTTATAATAATAGTTAAAAAGTCCCTAAATAAAATAAAGGTATTCTTTGCGTAACCTTTTCTTTCAAAAGAAAACAAGTAAGAAATTATAGTCGGGCGAGGCCGACCATATAATACCCTACACCTGTTACAAAAATAAAATGTGATTTAGTTTTCATAATGGAGCATTTCAGTTAAATTGTACCTTGTCTCAGATATACTTAACCATTTATTGTGGACATATAAGTCAAATTTTGAAGGGGGCTTTTTGTAGGGTCAAATGAGGCCCTATAATTATAAAATTCATGAGGGTTATTATGGCTAGTAAAGAACTTGGTTTTACAGCTTTTTGTCGAGATAGGAGTATATTAAACATAATTAATTAGGGTCAAATGAGGCCCTATAATTATAAAATTCATGAGGGTTATTAAAAAAAGAACTTGGTTTTACATCTTTTTGTCGAGATGGGAGTATATAATTAAGAGCTTAAAAGGCCTATTCGGCGGGTTCAGTTGTATGGGTCTAGGTAAAAAAATGAACCAATGTTAACTATTTTTAATAGGCTTCGTTTCCGGTACCATAGAAGATCATGTACCAAATTTCATTGAATTATCTCCAAAATTGCGGCCTGTAGTTTGATTATAAGGTTTACAAGCCCTATTCGGTGGTTCAGTTGTATGGGGGCTAGGTGAAATAATGGACCGAACTTAACCATTTTCAATAGGCTTCGCCCCTGGGACAACAGAAGATCATGTACCAAATTTCATTGAATTATCTTCAAAATTGTAGTTTGATTACAAGGAGACGGACGGACATAGCTAAATCGATTCTAAGCCGATTCGTATACTTTAAGGTAGGTATAGGACCAATATTATTGTGCGTTACAAACATCAGCACAAACCCAATATACCCTCCCACTAAAGTGGTGTAGGGTATAACAATTATTTTCGGTCCCTGGTAAAAACACTTTAACCGTATATAATTAATTGTAATTTTTTTAGTAAAATGAATTTAGTATAAACAAATTATGAACAGTACCATCGTTGCCATTTTGGGCTTTTCCTAACAAATTTGGTAGGATTTTTTTCATTTGGTAGGATGGTAGTTTAAATCGATTTTTGGTATGTTTGTCAAAACACGTACTTTTAAAGAATATTAACAATTTAATTATACGTTTATTTACTGTATTAAACTATTGCAATTTTTGTATATCAAAATTTTATTACATTTTTTATCATTAAACGGAATAGCGCCTTATAACAGGACTTGAGGATTGAAAACAACAGATTTTTCTAGAGCCATTAATTTTTTAAAACAATTTATGTTAATTTTATCACAAATTTCTTCGAGAACGACCTAATGTATCATAAAAGCTGTGATACTTGGTTTTTAGATCTTACAAAGATGGCTAAAAAATTTTCAGAAAATATCTAAAAATTGTAAGTTGACACGAACGATGGACATTTTCTGAAAATTTGTCTGCCAATATTGTTAGATCTAATAACCGTTTATACATAGTTTAACACCCTTTTACGTTTTAGGCGACGAAATACCTTAATAAATAAGGCACACTTTTAAAAAAAATAATTTAATATGATTTTCAAAATTTGGTAAGTTTTTTGACAAAAATGTGGTAGGTTTAAACTTTGGTCAGTGGCAACGCTAAACATATAAATTTTCTTAAATATTTCACACACATGCATACCTGGAAGTTATTAAAGTTATTAAGGCGCTATAAAATATTATAGAAAATCGTGTTTATAATGCTGTGAAAAAACTTGCAATTGTAACAGATTTAAAATATTTAAATCTTCTATTAGAAAAGATGAGAAACCCTATTTCCATAAATATTTGATTAACTAAAAGGTTATTAATATAAAAGAAGCTGGTGGAGGGTATTTAATATTTGGCTCAGCCGAATACAGCTCTCTAACTTGTTTATGCATTCTTTGTTAATAACGGTTTGTATGTTGTTGTTTACGTTATTTTGCAAAATCTGAAAATTTCTTTCCTTTTCTTTTTTCAAACTTTTTCAGGGGTTTTTTGTTTTATTGATGAGTTTTAGCGACAAAACTTTAAAATATTATAATAAATTGAAGAACTTTGTTTTACATTAGGTCTGTTCATTTACTTTCCCAGTAAATACTTGCAACGAGAGAGTAAAATTTACAATTATTCTCAAAATTAGTAAAAAAGAAAATAAACGCTTTACTAATAAAAACTTGCAAGAAAAAAATTGTGATATTTCTACCGCCGATATTTTTAAAAATTTTGGTTTTAAACTAGAATTAAAGCTTCTAAAATAGTTAAAATCCTCTGCATTTTACGTAATATCGAAATAATTTACTTCGCAAAGATTTTTAATTTAAAACAAACACAAAATTTTTGGTTGGCAAAAATCTAAACAAAAGTTAGCTGTTGAATTGTCTATAGGATAAATATCACTAGTACAAAATATAACTTGCAATAATTTGCACAGAAATTAACTTTAAGAAGTGACTTAAGGCAGTTCTCGCGAAAAATTTTGAATTTTAAAATATGGAAATGTTGTTAAGTAAATTAAAAAATAGTAAAAGTAATGAAATTTAAATAAGAAATATTTACAATTTGGAAAAGTGAATTTATTAAACTTGAATTAAAACAAATATTTTTAGCAGAGATTTAGGAAAAAATTAATTTTTCCTTGATGTAACAAATTCTATTCTTTCAGAGTCATTTATGTGTATTAATGAATTCCAAAGTTTAAAAGTCCGATTTTACTGATGATACAAAAGATCAGCAATGTTTAAAATATTTATTTCAATATCTATTTAATCTAAAAATAAAAGTATGTTTTTAAGTGTTTTTTTTTATTTGTCATACATTTTTAGAGTTGTACTTCGACGGACCGGTTATTTAACCCGATATAGAAGTACTTTACCTGTCTATTGGACAAGCTACTTGGGACACCCGACTACCCCCCATATAAGGTCCCCTTCAAAAAATGACTTTAACGCTCATTACTGGCTTAAAAATACAAGTATAGCGATGAAGTTTGACATAATTAAGTTTCTTACAAGCCAAAACCTCTACGGAATTTTATGAAGATCGGTCCATAATTGACTCTACCCGCATATATGGCCCCCTTCAGAAAATACGAGTAGAGCGATGAAATTCGAAACAAATAAGTATTGTAGGAACCTATCAAATTCGAAGAAATACATCTAGGCCCCTCTCGGGCCTTACTATCAAATTTTACGACGATCGGCCCATAATTGACTCTACTGCCCAAATATGTTCACGGCTTAAAAATTTAACAATATTTTGTTTTTAAAAATAAATATTTTGTTAATTCAAAAGAGCTCGGTTCATAATTGACGTAGGTTCCCAGCAAAATCTCGGTAATGGGTTGTACTTCCATAACTACTTACTTTTCAATGACTACTACTTACCGTCTGCATTACTTTAAAGAACTCTAGTAATGATGATTGATTTTCGTATAATCCGATATAGAAGTACTTTATTTCCGGCTTTGTCATTTTGTTTGCACATTTTATTTAATTGCGTGTTAAGAATTGTGTTTTACAAAAAAGGAAAAAAAATAAATTTGTATGTGAAAACCATTATTTGACGCGCAATAAAGTAGCTAAGTGAGTAGAACATTTGACTAAGAAACCGATGTCCCTGGTTCGTATTCTAGCTGGCTGTTTTTATTAATAAAAAAACAACTTAATAAACAACTTCTTTGTAAGAGAAATTGCAAGTACTTCTTTAACTCCCTATTTGTAAGCGAACGTGGAAGTAGTTGCAATTTTATGTATTGTTTTGAAAATATTATTACATACATGCAGTGATGCCAGGAGATTTTTTTCAGAAATCCCTACGCTTATGAGAAAAAATCCCTTTTTTCCCTACACCCACTTTTTATTTTCCCTACATTTTTCCCTACACTACTTTTTTCCAAGTTTATCTTAAAAAAATACAAAAATAACATAAAAAACTAAAATATTAGTTACGTTTTATAATATACATATATACATATATATGTATTTTTTTTTAATTTTTAGGAATGAAATTTCTAGAATTTAAATTTTTTTTCTTTTAATTTTACATAATACAAATCTTCCAAGCCTGACTCTTCAGTTAAGATTAAAAAAACAAGACAATTGATAGATTTATGGCAGTATCACGATTCGATGTTAAAAATTTATTTTATGTTTTTTAAGGTTTACTTTCGCGTTTACTTTTGCGTTTTCTTTTTGCTGTTTACTTTTATAAATTTTCAGAACATTAAATCTATATGAAAGATTTTAGTATGTCGCATGTTTTGTAGACCTCAGTTAAAGAAACCCGAATTTTGGATTATGCCAGTCTTGTAGCGATATGTAGGTACATATATTGTAGAAATTACAAGCGGAATTTTTACTAACGATACACTTAAAACTGATTTAATTTTTAATTTTAAAGTTTAATACATGAAAGGGTATATTTTTAGTTATTAAAAACTATGAAATTGAAAAATCCCTACAATTTGACAATAGTAAGAAATCTTTCCCTTTTTCCCTACACGTGAAATTTTTGAAAAAAATCCCTACAAAAAGGGAAAAATCCCTACACTTGGCATCACTGCATACATGTAACATGCAAAGTATTGTTTTTAGTAAGTCAGCTGTTTGCGTAGTTTTAGCAAATAATTTCAACAAGCATCAACTTTAAAACTGATGCGCTGATTGTCATTTCGCTACGTTTATAATACTTGTCGTTGACGTTTTGAAACAGTATGCATTGTCAATGTTTTTACTGCGGCGTTATGAAACACTAGCGGAGTTCAGTGTTTAGTGCAAATGGTCTTGTAAAAGAGCAAATGCAAAATCTCATAGCTTTTTAGTGCAATCCAACAACAAAACATACACTGTTGCAATTGTCACACCATTGCATTTATGCAATGCTTAAATGGTATAGTTTTTTTGGTGCGTTATTGCGTTTGCAATATGGACCAAGCCCGATAAAGTTTTGTGAATATATTTAAATTTATATAATATATATTTGTGCTAAATTTCATCGCGATATTTGTGTTTATAAGTTAATTTTGGACATTCAAGTATAAAACTTAGTTGTGCCGCTTTTCATCGATATACAGCTATATTTAACATATAATATTTTGAGTAAATGTGCTTAATTTTATTTGCTTAGTTTTAACGTGAGCGTGTTTTAACCAGACAGACGAACATAGCCAGATCGACTCAGAATTTTATAAAGACCCAGAATATATGTACTTTGTTGGGTCTCAAATATATATATATATATATATATATATATATATATATATATAAAGTCATAAAAATGAGAGTATAGCGATTATATTCGATATAAACATGTTTACATTAACCAAAAACCTAACTGGTTAGAATGTATTAGTAGAAGCACAAAAATAAACACAGTTGTTCAAAAGGTACTAAATAATAAATGTATTTCTGATACGTTATTTTTTGTGTGTTATTACTGGGATTTCATATACTAGTGATTGAAGATATTAGTAAATAAATTTTTTTAAAAAGATAATTCATGTTAAAACATATTAAAAACACGTATTTTTGTTATTTTTTTCTGTACTAATGGAAAAAGAAAAAAAGTATTTACAACTTTTCTTTTTTCAGTTTTAATTAAAATGAAATGTCAAAGAATAAAAAATATTTTTTCGTTTGTAATATATAAATTATTTTTGGGGTTTTAAATACATTAAAAGTGCGGCAAAAAATAATAAATTTTAAGTTTAAGTGTTATAAGGTATAAGTTATAAGAAAAACTATTAAGTTTTTCGCAATTTCGCGAAGAAAATTTGAAGTTTTGTGAGTGCGTTTAGTTCTCTCAACTGTTTTTTATTCTCTCAGAACTCGTCTGTGTGAAAAGAATAACAAATCTTGTTTGACGACCACTTCAGTTTCGCCTATACCTACTATATGCAAATACCATAGAACATCGAACTAAATTAATAATTTATTCATTGTATTGTATGTTATTATTGTACCCTTAAACTTTCGAGAGTTAATCGTTTTTCTATTTTTACCTTTTTTGTATGTATGTATGTATGTATGTATGTATGTATGTATGTATGTATGTATGTATGTATGTATTTATGTATGTATGTATGTATGTATGTATGTATGTATGTATGTATGTATGTATGTATGTATGTATGTATGTATGTATGTATGTATGTATGTATGTATGTATGTATGTATGACATAAATGTGCATTTTGTGTATATAAATCGTTATACGGAATTTTTCTTCTGAACATCACTTAATACCACTTAATTCATTATTAAATGATTATTATATTAGAATGTTTGCAACTGTCCTATTAATATAAAATTTTATGAACCTTATCAAAATTAGTTCCACATATGCATAAATGTTAGTACCCTCACTACAGAAAGACAAATTTTGTCAAGTTATCTAAAAATTAGATAGTTAAATGGGTTTTAAAAAAAGTAGCTTGCTGGTGGAGGGTATTTAAGATTCGACATAGCCGAATATAGCACTCTAACTTGTTAAATTTTAATTTTTCTAATGTTCAAAATTTAATCACTCATAGTAATTGGCAAAAGCGGTTAAAAGTCAATTTATCTTGTTATTTTTTAAATAGAAAGAGTACTTTATTACTCATACATTTATGTACGTTTAATAAAATATATTTATATATTACGCCGCAATGACAAAAGTAAATAGGTAAGTATTTTAAATAAATATGTACATATAAATGAATGTGTGTTAAATTTTTATTGTGTAAAATAACACTCAATATTTTCAGAAATATCTAATGAAAAAAGAAAGAGTATTTTAATTGTGATAACAAAAGAAGCAGCTCTATTCAATGAAAATATGGACAAAGTATGTAAATAAATAAAATTAATATATATTGTGAAAGTCAACTTCGACTTAGCATTACGTAACATCCCTGTTAATGGATATGGAAAACTAAACAATGACAGTGCCAGGTAGCTGGCTGGTACATACATATCTACATACTGGCTGGCTGCTACATATGTACATTATAGTGTTCCAAAAAAACGAAGTTGCGAATTTTGCCCGTTCCCCTTCTAGAATTGTTCTTTGGGTTGTAAAACTATGTCATACAAAAAATTAGGCTGATAGGAAGAACTGTTCTGATGCTATATTTAGATATATTTTAAGTAACAAAATGTTTTTTTTAGAATATATCTTAAAAAAAGTTTTTTTCTCACATTTCGAATTCATGTGTAAGACACGTTAATGGACTGGGGAATTTGCAATAACTTCTAAATTTTTCATTAAATTTTTTCCTTCATACAAGGTTGAAGCACTCTAATGTACATACTATGACGAACAAATTTAAGTTTTCAAATAAATTAAAAATTGTTTGAACGCCATTAAAATAACACATATAAATTGGCTGAAATATAAAAAGTGTCTTTCCTATATTGTGCTTTCTTTGTTTTTTTTTTCAGATTGTGTACCTGAGTCAAAAACTGTGGGATGAATTCCTTGAGGACAACATGAGCTGCGAGCCAAATATTAGCGAATTTAAACGTGGAATATTTATAGTTAAATCATATTCAGATTTTTTTGTTTATATTATACTTTACATTTTTAAAATTTGGGTATTTTTTATATTATGAATGTAAAGAAGTGAGAGTGTTATATTCAGCTGCACCAAATCTCATATACCCACCATCAAACCGTATGCCATAAAAGGAATTCTGTCCTAACATCATGATTACTCATCAAATTAACTGACTGTTTTTTAGACCGATTTTGGTTAATATAAACATGTTTATATCGAATATAATCGCTATACTCGCATTTTTATGACTTTAATTAGCGTAAAAGTAATTTTGTGGAGGCAGGCTTATATGGGCGGGTAGGGAAGGTTTCTTTCCGCATGGAAGTGTTAAGATCCAATAAAAGTTTCTTTATAACTGTACACGTAGTTTTAAGCCAGGGATATATATATATATATATATATATATATATATATATATATATATATATATATATATATATATATATATATATAGATATATATATATATATATATATATATATATATATATATATATATATATATATCACTTCTTTACATTCATAATATAAAAAATACCCAAATTTTATAAATATAAAGTGTAATATAAACAAAAAAATCTAAATATGATTTAACAATAAATATTCCAAGTTTAAATTCGCTAATATTTGGCTCGCAGCTCATGTTGTCCTCAAGGAATTCATCCCACAGTTTTGACTCAGGTACACAATCTGAAAAAAAACAAGTAATAGTGCTATATTCGGCTGTGCCGAATCTTATATACCCTTCACCATAGTGTATTTAAAAAATATAAATTTTATAAAATTTAAATTTATGTACCTATTTAATTTTCCCGATTATATCATTATTATAGCAATAGCAAAACAAGATGAACAACAACAACGCTAAACGAAATAACACTCAAAAAACAAAACACACAAGGCAGTAAAACCAACAGACATCAAACATACCAAACTGTACACTAAAAAACAAAAACAATATACACAAGGCAATGAAACACACAGCCATCCAAACATACAAAACTGAATACACCAAGACATCCAAACATACGAAACTGAATACACCAAGAAACAAAAACAATATAAACATGCCAATGAAACACACAGCCATCCAAACATGTGAAACGAAATACTCAATGAATAAGCAGTGTTGTTGTTGTTGCTTATTAATCAAAGCATGAAAAAATTGTCTTTTTTAATGAAATTTTCAGAGGTTGTCTCGGATTTTTGCTTATATCTCCGTCATTTATGGACCGATTTTGCTGATTTTAAATAGCGATCTTCTCGAAAGCATGTCTAACAAAATTATTGAATATTCGGATCTCGCCGATATCTGGGGTCCTCTAAAAACTGATTTCAACAGACAGACAGACGGACAGACAGACGGACATGGCTCAATCGACTCCGCTATCTATAAGGATCCAGAATATATATACTTTATAGGGTCGGAAAATTATATTATAAAATTACAAACGGAATGACAAACTTATACATATATACCCTTCTCACGATGGTGAAGGGTATAAAAGCAATGAAAGCACAATATAGGAAGAACACTTTTTATATTTCAGCCAATTTATATGTGTTATTTTAATGGCGTTCAAACAATTTTTAATTTATTTGAAAACTTAAATTTGTTCGTCATAGTATGTACATTAGAGTGCTTCAACCTTGTATGAAGGAAAAAATTTAATGAAAAATTTAGAAGTTATTGCAAATTCCCCAGTCCATTAACGTGTCTTACACATGAATTCGAAATGTGAGAAAAAAACTTTTTTAAGATATATTCTAAAAAAAACATTTTGTTACTTAAAATATATCTAAATATAGCATCAGAACAGTTCTTCCTATCAGCCTAATTTTTTGTATGACATAGTTTTACAACCCAAAGAACAATTCTAGAAGGGGAACGGGCAAAATTCGCAACTTCGTTTTTTTGGAACACTATAATGTACATATGTAGCAGACAGCCAGTATGTAGATATGTATGTACCAGCCAGCTACCTGGCACTGTCATTGTTTAGTTTTCCATATCCATTAACAGGGATGTTACGTAATGCTAAGTCGAAGTTGACTTTCACAATATATATTAATTTTATTTATTTACATACTTTGTCCATATTTTCATTGAATAGAGCTGCTTCTTTTGTTATCACAATTAAAATACTCTTTCTTTTTTCATTAGATATTTCTGAAAATATTGAGTGTTATTTTACACAATAAAAATTTAACACACATTCATTTATATGTACATATTTATTTAAAATACTTACCTATTTACTTTTGTCATTGCGGCGTAATATATAAATATATTTTATTAAACGTACATAAATGTATGAGTAATAAAGTACTCTTTCTATTTAAAAAATAACAAGATAAATTGACTTTTAACCGCTTTTGCCAATTACTATGAGTGATTAAATTTTGAACATTAGAAAAATTAAAATTTAACAAGTTAGAGTGCTATATTCGGCTATGTCGAATCTTAAATACCCTCCACCAGAAAGCTACTTTTTTTAAAAACCCATTTAACTATCTAATTTTTAGATAACTTGACAAAATTTGTCTTTCTGTAGTGAGGGTACTAACATTTATGCATATGTGGAACTAATTTTGATAAGGTTCATAAAATTTTATATTAATAGGACAGTTGCAAACATTCTAATATAATGATTTATCTATACACAAACATACTCATGTCGAATTTTTTCTGGATATAATCATTTAATAATGAATTAAGTGATTTTCAGAAGAAAAATTCCGTATAACGATTTATATACACAAAATGCACATTTATGTCGATTTTTATCCCGATGACTTTGATTGTCAATGTCAAACATACATACATACATACATACATACATACATACATACATACATACATACATACATACATACATACATACATACATACATACATACATACATACATACATACATACTACCTACATACATACATACTACATACATACATCATACATACATACATACATACATACATACTACATACATACTACATACATACATACATACATACATACATACATACATACATACATACATACATACTACATACATACATACATACATACATACATACATACATACATCATACATACATACTACATACATACATACATACATACATACATACATACATACATACATACATCATCATACATACATACATACATACATACATACATACATACATACATACATACATACATACATACATATACATACATACATATATACATACATATATACATACATACATAACATACATACATACATACATACATACATACATACATACATACATACATACATACATACATACATACATACATACATACATACATACATACATACACATACATACATACATACATACATACTACATACATACATACTATACATACATACATACATACATACATACATACATACATACATACATACATACATACAGCATACATACATACATACATACATACATACATACATACATACATACATACATCATACATACATACCTACATACATACAAAAAGGTAAAAATAGAAAAACGATGAACTCTCGAAACTTAAGGATACAATAAAAACATACAATACAATGAATAAATTATTAATTTAGTTCGATGTTCTATGGTATTTGCATATAGTAGGTATAGGCGAAACTGAAGGGGTCGTCAAACAAGATTTGTTATTCTTTTCACACAGACGAGTTCTGAGAGAATAAAAAACAGTTGAGAGAACTAAACGCACTCACAAAACTTCAAATTTTCTTTGCGAAATTGCGAAAAACTTAATAGTTTTTCTTATAACTTATACCTTGTAACACTTAAACTTAAAATTTATTATTTTTTGCCGCACTTTTAATGTATTTAAAACCCCAAAAATAATTTATATTTTACAAACGAAAAAATATTTTTTATTCTTTGACATTTCATTTTAATTAAAACTGAAAAAAGAAAAGTTGTAAATTTTCGTATTGGAAATTAAAAAAGTGTTTCACATACTTTTTTTCTTTTTCCATTAGTGCAGAAAAAAAATAACAAAAATACGTGTTTTTAATATGTTTTAACATGAATTATCTTTTAAAAAAATTAATTTACTAATATCTTCATTCACTAGTATATGAAATCCCTGTAATAACACACAAAAAATAACGTATCAGAAATACATTTATTATTTAGTACCTTTTGAACAACTGTGTTTATTTTTGTGCTTCTACTAATACATTCTCACCAGTTAGGTTTTTGACTTGGGACTTAGGTCTTCGACAATCCCTTTCGCCTATATGCTACTACTATATGGTATTAACATTAAGTTTGACTTATGAAAAATATATTCGTGTTGTTGGTGATTATTAATTTATTTATTAATTTCTGCGTCGTGAAGTCCAGCTTTTTTCCATACATACATACATACATACATACATACATACATACATACATACATACATACATACATACATACATACATACATACATACATACATACATACATACATACATACATACATACATACATACATACATACATACATACATACATACATACATACATACATACATACATACATACATACATACATACATACATACATACATACATACATACATACATACATACATACATACATACATACATACATACATACATACATACATACATACATACATACATACATACATACATACATACATACATACATACATACATACATACATACATACATACATACATACATACATACATACATACATACATACATACAAGCTGTATAATAATTTAAGTTCTTCTATTAATTATAATTTATTAATGTTTTGTCGCTAGGACTCACAATAAAACAAAAATAAACTGAAGAAGTTTGAAAAAATCAAACGAATCGTTGTATGAACAAAATAAAAATGTTTTGATTCTTACTTATACATTCGGAAACACATGATTGAGCATAAATAGCCGGTAAGATTCAAAATCTTTAAAACAAAAATGTATATCTTTCTTTTAGATGAAATATGCACAAAATTATGAAAACTTCAAAACTGAACTTTTTAATCCTTTGATACATGTATCAGGACCAACATTTTGAAAAATTATATCTTAAAATGAACGGGAACATCAGCAGCTTTAATTTTCGTGCCACTCTAATGTGCATAGTTTCATAAATGAAAATATTTTTGTATTTACTGTAGCACCCATACAGTGTGAGACAAAAATGTGTAAATGTTGGTCAAATATTTAAACCTTCGGTCTAATTTTTTAAATTAAAAACTAAATTTAAAAAAGTTTTATGTTTTTTATTTAAAACTGTATTTATTGAAGAAATTTTTAAACTAAAATAAATAAAAAATCCACTTAATTATACTTCAGAAAAGGAAATATCTTTTGTTTCGGTTCACGACAGTTTCAACTCTGAAAGGCATAATCTGATCAGTTTGTCACACTCTTCTTGCGTTATGAACGTCCATCCATCATGACAGAATAAGAATACTGAAAATTTAATTTTTCGGACACAACCGCAGAATGGAATGCATTTTCTGTGTTACTTGTAAACATCATCATTAATTTTTCGCCCTGTAAAGTATATATATTCTGAATCCTTATAGATAGCGGAGTCGATTAAGCCATGTCCGTCTGTTTGTTGAAATCAGTTTTCTGAAGACCCTAGATATCTTCAGGATCCAAATCTTTAATAATTCTTTCAGACATGCTTTCGAGACGTTTTCTATTTAAACAACGGAGATATAAGCAAAAACCCCAGACAACCTCTGAAAATTTCATGAAATATACAGTGTCTCACATAAGTATTCGAATTTAGGTGTACTTTTAAAAGAAACTTAATTTAATAATATTTATTGTGTGTAAAATTAATAATAAAATTTGATATATTGTCTAGAGAGTCCTAAAGTTTAATATCACACTTCTTAAAATTTGGATAATTTACATTTACTTAAATAAATTTAACTTTTTTCTAAAAAAGTCCATAAAATTACTTCACAAAAGTATTCGAATTTTTCCTGTATTTCATAATTGACCATATTTTACGAAACACAAAAATTATAATCGAATGGTATTTTTGCTTAAAATTGTTTCAAGGGGTTACTATCAACCGAAAAGATATATTTTTGGCCCATTTGGCCCACAATTTTGGGGCATTTGTACCATCTTTTCATATAATATCATTAAAATGACGATTTTTGGCAATATTTGTATTTTTTCTCCTTTTTCCCAGAGATAAAACCAAAATTTGTTATTGGGATTTAATATACCCCTTGGGGTATCTAAAAATAATATTCGGTTGATAGTTACCCCTTAAAACAATTTTTAGCAAAAAAAACATTCGATTCTAATTTTTGTGTTTCGTATAATATAGTCAAATATGAAATACAGGAAAAATTCGTATACTTTTGTGAGGTAATTTTATGGACTTTTTTTAACCCTTTCAGGGTCAAAAAGTAATTTATGTCTAGAAAAAAACTTGAAAACTTATATTTAAGATAATTTGAGTATGCTGAATCCGGGAAAAATAATATTTTTTGAATTTGAGTTTTCCCTATTGAGTTATAGAAGGTCAAAGTTAAATGTCGAATATATTCGACATTCGAAAAACAGTCTCCAAAAAGTACCACCAATATTTTTTATGATTTTTTTTGTAAAATGTCTTCTTAAACTTCTCTTAATACAATACAATTTAAATCTGCATAGTCCGATCTCCTAAAATACAATTTTTTGGCCATTAAATGAAGCTGTTTTTTAAACGTTGTTAAAAAGCACTTTTTAAAAAGTAGTCATAAGTGACAATTTCTTAAAATCTGATTTTTAAATACTTTTAAAAGAAAAAAATTAAATTAAAGTTAAATATTATACCCAAAAAATTCTTAAAAACAGAGTCTATTGTAATGTCGAATATATTCGACAAAACCACGGAAAGGGTTAAATAAAGCAAAATTAATTTAAGTAAATGTGAATTTTTAAATTTTAAAAAGCGTGATATCAAAGCTGAGAACTGTCTAGACATTTTAACAAATTAAGTTATTATTTTGCACACAAAATACAGTGGTGGAAAAAATAATAGAAACGACTTTATATAGTGGTGAAAACTCAATTTTCTCAAAAAGTACCCGTTACAATTTGATGATTTGTATCTTAAATAAAAGGTATTTAGGTCTACTTTCCTGTGATAAATGGAGTTTGTAAGTTTTTTTGCTCCATCGTATTTTATTGGTATTTAAACAATTTGGCATTGGAAAAATAATAGAAATGATTCACAGTATTACACTGGGGTCATAAGCTGAGATTTCTTAAACTGCGTTTTGTATTTATTTTTTAAAATTTTAATTGTAAATGATATTCCCAATATCAAAATATACTTTTTCCTCGGTTCTTTATGTTAACGTGTGTTTTTTCAACGCCTCATATGGTCAACCATATGAGCTCTGACGGCTGAATTGGAGCCACGACTTTCAAATTTTCTTAAATAAAAAGTTATTGCTAAATTACTTAAAAAATTAGTTCTTGAAAAGATTTCGAAACGATTTTTTGCCCCGATTTTGAGCAATATTTCACATTTTGGCAATTCAAACCGTTCTTGGTGGTTAAAAAGGGGCTTAAATATCAAAGTATCTTGATGGACAGGTAAAATAAGTTGAATTTAAAACTAAAATTTGAAGAAATGTAAAAATTTCGAAAATTAATTTTAAATTTAGGTAGGTATAGTACTGTTTGGGAATTAATACTAGTATAGACCAATATGATCTATTGCAAAAAATGAAACAGAATGCTTTTAAAAGAGGGAAATAAAATATGTTTTTTTTTTCATTACCTTTTCTAAAATCGAATACGTTTATTTTATGGAAAAAAATTACAAAGAATATTCTGTCTGATGTTTTAATATGATAAGGTGCACTTTATCTGAACTTACGTTACAGTAGACTACCTACAATTCAAACTGAATTTAAAAATTTTTTAGGTTTTGTGAACTTTTTGTGTTAAATTTAACTTAATTTAGCATTATTTCACAAGTCCATCAATATACTTTGACATTTAAGCCCCTTTTTAACCACCAAGAACAGGTCGAATTGCAAAACATCGAAATATTGCTCGAAATTTGGCCCAAAAATCGGTGGATTGTCCTTATCTATAAGTGGGTTAAAAACTTTTTCTTCTCGAAATCTTCTCAAAAACTAATTTTTTAGACAATTTAACCATTAGAAGACATTTTTTTCACTATCTGAAATTCTTATTTAAGAAAACTTGAAAGTCGGGCCTCTGATTCAGCTTTCAGGATCCATATGGTCAATCAAGCTTCGAAAAATCAAATGTTAACATCAAAATTAAAGTAAAAAGTATACTTTCATATTAAGAATTTCATTTATATTCAAAATTTTTAAAAACAAGTACTAAACTTAGTTTAAGAAATCTCAACTTATGTCCCCAGTGTAATACTGTGAATCGTTTCTATTATTTTTTCCAATGCCAAATTTTTTAAATAGCAATAAAAAACGATGGAGCAAAAAAACTTACAAACTCCATTTATCATAGGAAAGTAGACCTAAATACCTTTTATTTAAGATACAAATCATCAAATTCTAACGGGTACCTTTTGAGAAAATTTAGTTTTCACCCCAAAATAAAGTCGTTTCTATTATTTTTTCCACCACTGTATATTATTAAATTTGGTTTCTTTCATATTATATTATTATTATTATTATTATTTTTTTTATTTCTGTGTAGAGTAGGCATAATGTCAAAAGTTGTTATTGTTTACATGTTAATAATGTTATTTGTTTACATTTCTTTTGTCATTTTTGACATTAGTCTGATTCTAGTACAAAACAAAATACATGTTATTTTTGTATTGTTGTAGTCAGTGTTTACTTTTATTAATATATTAGTCAGCATTTGCCGCAAAATACACATTTTTATCACTAGTCATACTAAAAATATTTAAACTTTTTCAGATTTAAAAAACATTGCTACTAAATATTGCCGTTCTGTTTTTATGTTTAACTAGAAAAATTGCGACGTCACACTGCAATCTCTAGCAGCAGGAATGAACAGTATTAATCTCTTGTTTTTGTACAAGAAAAAAATATATTTTTGTGCTATAGCAGCGCACAGTCACATCTGTTAAACTAATATAGCTAGTATTGATGATATTTTTATTTGCACTGAGTTTTTCCTAGCAGCAATTAAATTTTGTTTTGCAACTGCTAGCTGCAAATTTATTTATTGTTTTTTTTTTATATTTTATTTTATGAATAAACAGTTATACCAGTGTTACCACAATCTCTAATTAAGGATAATTATTTTTCGCAACATAAAAAATAGTTTGTAAAATATACATAGTGGCACCTCCCATATGAATTAAATACAGAAATCGTTTTTCTCGGAAACTATTAGAGTCAGAATCTTCTAATTTTGACGAAAAACTTTAACTTCATTATGAACATTGGGAAAAAATGAGCAGACTTTTATTAGGGGGCTTGGAACCTCCATATGAATTAAATAAATATGTATATGTTATTGAAAATATGGCTACCCCATAAAACACAACCCAAATTAAAAGCGTTCTTTAGATGTTTTTATTATTTTGTTCTAATGAATAAACATTTTTGAGCAATGTAGTTGTAAGATAATATGCTTATACTTATAACAACTTTATAACCAAATGATAGTTTTAAATATTTTTTGTTGTAGAAATTAATAAATTTATAATCACCTTGTATAAAACAGGGTAAACACACATAATTAAAATATTTTTCGTTGAATTCTAATGAGCTTACTTTACAAATTATTCAAATCACACTGTTAAAATGTGGAAGATTATTATATAATTTTTTTTTTTTGAAGAAATGTAGTTAATATTATTGTGTGATACATTAAGGAAAAAAAACAAACAAATATCAAGGTAGTATTTTCTGTATTATATCATACAGAAACTATGAGAATATTTAAACTATATTTTAATAATTAATATGTCAATCAGTACAGGATATTATAGGTCGAATATCATCGATAAATGTACATACATACATACATACATACATACATACATACATACATACATACATACATACATACATAGATACATACATACATACATACATACATACATACATACATACATACATACATACATACATACATACATACATACATACATACATACATACATACATACATACATACATACATACATACATACATACATACATACATACATACATACATACATACATACATACATACATACATACATACATACATACATACATACATACATACATACATACATACATACATACATACATACATACATACATACATACATACATACATACATACATACATACATACATACATACATAAATACATACATACATACATACATACATACATACATACATACATACATACATACATACATACATACATACATACATACATGCATGCGTACATTCGTACAAATGTGAAGTGTAATACTGAATTTAAGCTCATGAAATGTCATAAAACTGTCAGTGTATTCACATACATACCTACATATGTTTATTTATAAATTGCAGCATCAATATTGCCAAAAAATAATAAATAAAACTACAACTGGCAGTAGCAAAACCAAAATAAAGTTACATTGCTTCTAGGAAAAATTAACATCAATACTCGCCATATTAGTTTAACAAATTTGAGTGTGCGCTGCTAAAGCACAAAAATATATTTGTCTTGGTGGTGGTGGTGTCTGAGGTGGTGCTAGTTTAAAACGCTGGTTTTTATTTCTTGGTGTATTCAATTTCGTATGTTTGGATGTCTGTTGGTTTCATTGCGTTGTGTATTTTGTTTTTTTGTGTATTTCGTTTCGTATGTTTGGATTTCTGTTGATTTTACTGTCTTGTGTATTTTGTTTTGTGTGTTTATTTCGTTTAGTTGTTGTTCATTTTGTTTTGCTATTGTTATAATAATGATATAGTCGGGAAAATAAAATAAATCTAAATTTTGGAAGGGTATATAAGATTCGGCACAGCCGAATATAGCACTCTTACTTGTTTTAACGTTAAACAAAAATGTTTCTTGTTTGGTGTTCACATTGGGAAAATATTTGTAGGTTGACAAATAAAAATATTTCACGAAAAACAGCTTCATGGTAAAATATATCTTCCAAAATTATATTACTCAATTCTGCAAGAAATGAATCGGTCAAGTTATCATTTTGTTTATAAAAACAGTTTACCCACGACCATTAAACGATTACAATGTATAAGGCGAAAAGCAGCTCAGAAACCGGATCTTGCCGAAATTATAAATCAAAAAAATTTTCTGATTTAGAAAACAAAGGTTTTCTAATTGAAGTATTAGGTACTTACCCACATTTATTGTTAAAAACCCACATAAGCCCAATAAAATAAAACTCGTATGGGATGCAGCTGCCAAATCTGGTGATTTTTCCCTCAATGATTTGTTGTTAAAGGGCCCTGATTATTTAATACCCCTAATAAATATTATATTTAAATTTCGGATTGGAGCCATTGCAGTGTGTGGAATATGGCCAAATGTTTCACCGCATAAAGGTGAGAAAGGAAGATTTTTGTAAATGGAAAAATTGGCTAAATTTTTTGCCAACAATTGAAGCTGTTTCCATACCTCGATGCTATTCTAAAGACCTACAACATCATAATTATGTCGCCGAACTCCATACATTTGTCGACGCAAGTGAGGACGATTACGCAGCTGTTTCATATTTTGAATAGAACTTAACGGTAAAGTAGAAATACGTCTGGTAGCTGCAAAATCAAAAGTGGCCCCGCTTCGACCCTTATCCATACCACGACTCGAGTTACAAGCCGCTGTAATAGTTGCAAGACTTATGAACACAGTAAGTCGTCACAAAATTAATTTGCAGCGAAAAATTATGTGGACCGATTCTGTAACTGTTTTAACATGGTTAGGTGGCGAACCAATGAAATCTAAGCAGTTTGTTATGTTCCGGGTTGCGGAAATTTTAAAGTACAAAATATCTCCAGCACAAAAATTAATAGTTAATTCAAGACCCCTAACATATGTATCCCTAGAAACGGAGGATCAGGAAGCTCTTACTCCAAATCACTTCCTTTTAGGTAGCTCAGATGGTACAAAACCATGAAAGCATCGACCATAAAATGTATCTAAGGCAAAGTGAGATTTTTGCAAACATGTTTTGGAAACGATTTGTAAAAGAAATGCTTCCAACATTAACTCGACGTTCTAAATGGACCCAAAATGTCAAACCACTAGAAATGGACGATATAGTACTTGTGGTCGATGAAAATGCAGAAAGGAATTCTTGGATAAAGGGAAAGGTTGTGGAGATTGTTAAAGCTAAAGATGGTCAGGTTCGAAGGGCAAAAGTTAAAACCAAAAGTGGTATCATAGAGCGACCAGTAGTAAAATTAGCAGTTCTCGATGTCGGCAATAGTTGGTAGTAAGAACATATATGCAGCGCCTTACTGGGGGGAGAATTGTTACCGACAGTTGTCTATATTACTAAAAACTACAAATGTTAAAAACAATCGTCCCAACTTTTACAACCATGTCAATCTTCTTTTCTATCTTTACACCTTATATAAAAACTATATATAACAAGTAGGAAAGTATAGTCGGGCATGGCCAACCATATGATACCCTACACCACTGAGTGTGTTAAAAATGTGGATTATATTTAATAACAAAGCATTTAAGTTGTTTACCTTAATTCCGAAATGTTTTAACAATTTGTTGAAAAAAGTAATTTTCTAAAAGAGAGGTTATATGGGGGCAAGGGTAAATATGGGCCTATCCCTATAATTTTGGTGCATGGCATTACGTTTACATTAGAGTTATGTATGCTGGTTTTCATCGTGATACTAGTGTTTATTAGTGAATTATTGACAATCAAGTCATTTTCTGAAGAGGACTTTGTATGGGGGCTAGGGTCAAATAAAGTCTGATAATTACGAAAATCGGTAGTATTATTAAGACGTTTTATTTTGCCGTTTTTTGTACAGATACTACAATATTTAACATAATTATGAAAGCCCTTTCCGGGGGTTAGGGTTGTATGGGGGCTAGGTGAAATAATGGACCGATTTCAACCATTTTCAATAGGCTTCGTCGTTGGGCCGAAAAACACCAAATTTCAGCAAAATATCTTGAAAATTGCCCGACTATACTTTCCTACTTGTTGTGTTATAATGTTGATTTAACATGAATCAATGTGAATTTAAAATTATCTGACATCGATTCAACATGTTTCAATGTTAATTTAACTTGAACCGATGTTATTTTATATTTATATGAAAACTGTAATTTTTAAATGATTTTTAAACATGAACCAATATTTATTTAACTTGAATGTTGTTTTAACATGGATTAATGTTGATTCAAAATGAAATTATTTTATTCGCAATTCGTTAATCATTTTAAATTTTCACATGTTGTTTCAACATGTTTCGATGTTGATTTTATTGTAAATAAAATGTTGAATTAACATTGAACCATGTTATTTTAACTAAACGCAATGTTGATTTTTACTATAAAAATGCATTTTATAAAATCAACATTAAAACAGTTATTTTAACATTATAAAATGTGAAATCAAATGTGCACTATTTTATTTCAAAACGAATAATTTTGAAACAACTATTTTTAAGATTAAATTAACATCTTTTAATGATGATTCAAATCGAAACAAAGTTAAAACATTTTTTAAAAATTTTGTCAAAAATTTACAATGATACGAAATCAACATTATTCCATGTTGATTTTTCATTGGGTTTTTTTCTATGTGTATCAATACCCTATTAAGAAACATAAACTTTTTTTAAATATCGTCTTTAGTTTAAGAATTAGTCCAAAAGTTCACATTACACATTTTTGTCACGCACTAATCTTAGTAATATAAAATAAAATATGTAGGTTTAACCGATGAAAGTTTCTTGTCAAAATGTAGTTTAGATTCTGTTCATCCGAATATAACACTCTTTCTTCTTCTAATTGTAAATTATTTTGTTTAAATAATATATTTTATATACTTAACAGAGATGGCGAAATTATATCGGAAGAGGACTTGTATGGTGACGAAAGAGAAATGTGTGAAGAAGAACAAGAAGGTAAATTTTTTATTTAATTATTTTTTATGGAATGGGCATTAGTGTGTTAGTAAATGTTATGGACGAAAAAATCTCAAGTTACCGACCGAGCAATGCATTCAGCAAGGTTGTAATAAAACGTTATAGAATATAGCGCTAATGCATAAACAGCGCAAAACTTATCTAAAGTTGGACAGTATATTCAAAAGATTTTGAGATTTAATTGTTTGCTTTTGACAGGAATCGATATAAGACCGAACATTTGTGTAAGTCAACAATTTTGAAATATGTACAATAGGGCAATGACATCTTTTTAGGGGCAAAATATCACAGCACTACTTTATAGCCAATACTGTCCTGATAATAAAAAAACTATTTTTAAAGACAATTTGGTGAAAAAACTTCCCGCACCACTTTTGTTCGTAATTTGTTTTAAATTATTTTAATTATTTTCATATTAATGAATACCATCCCAGGGAAAACTTACATTGAAAAGTAATGACCAGGGAAACCGAAAACATGCTCTAAAAAAAGTGTTTTAAGCGCTTTAAATATGCCGTAAAAAACTCAAAATATACTCTTAAAATTTAAAAAATATGCTCTAAAAATAAAATTTTTCATTATTTTTTAGCATTGAAAACCTCAAAAAGACAGAAATTGCAATGAAATAATAAATGTTTAGTGTCATATTTCATTCTACAAGATTTTTTATAGTTGATTCATCTCATAGTTTGAAGAACTAGTTTAATAGAATTCCGTTTTACGTTCAGATAACCAATAAATAACATGAAACCATTTGGACCCCAAAAAACATATTTCAAACGACAAAGTTTGACACATTTCTTCCAATTGTATTCATAGCTTCTAAACTGACATTTTAATCGGTGTTGTCATAAATTCCAATAATTAGTTTTTTCAACTATAAAAATGGATTGGTCTCATGAAATCAAAAGTAATCGGTTTTATGTCTGATTTAAAATGTAATGCTTTATTGAACAAAAAACTATAACATTGGTTTTCATGAGAGTAATGTATTTTTTGCAGTTTTTAAGTTCTACAAACGAAATGTTTTTTTTCAAAATTGTAAAATAGGCTAAAAAATTAAAAATAAAAAAATAAAAGTTTTTTTTTTTTTAAATAAAGTTTTGAAAAAAAGCGAAAACAGCAAAATATGCACTAAAAGAGTAAAATATGGTCTAAAAACTCGAAAATATGCCTTAAATATGCTAAAAAAGTCAAATCATGCAAAATTATGCTCTTATGGGTAAAATATGCAAAAATTTGCTCTAACAAATCGATGCCAAAATTCTTAAATTGGTCTGAAACGTGTAAATATCTTATCTATGAGTCCATACGACGCACCACAAAAAACATGCATTTGCATATTTTGGTTTTATTATTTCATTACAATTTCTGTCTTTTTGAGCTTTTCAATGTTAAAAAATAATGAAAAGTTTTATTTTTAGAGCATATTTTTTAAATTTTAAGAGTATATTTTGAGTTTTTTACGGCATATTTAAAGCGCTTAAAACACTTTTTTTTAGAGCATGTTTTCGGTTTCCCTGAAAATGACAAAGCCGAAAGTAAAGTACTTCTATATCAGATTATAAGAAAGTCATTACTAGAGTACTTTTAAGTAATACAGACGACAAGTAGTAGTCATTGAAAAGTAAGTGGTTATGGAAGTACTACCCATTACCGAGTTTTTGCTCGCGATAATATTGCATATCTCAAAAAAGGCAATATTATCGCGAGTTATTAGAAATACCACAACAGGGTTGTAAAGGACAATTTTCTTTTTAACATAATGTAATAAAAATAACCTCTGTTCACGCTCTACATGGTATTTTTGATAACAGCAAAAATTTATAACCCTAATGTACATATATATGGGATATAACTATTGATAATTGTTGCATATATGCAAATTGGCATAGCATTGTACATTCATTATACATCTCCAATTCAGTTTTTTTTAATCTTTGTTAAACAAATTTCAAAATTTTTAGGAAATCTCATGGGGATTTATGGTCAATAGATAAGGCTATTAAACGGTAAAAAATTAGATGAATATTTCTTACCGTTTAGCTGTACCTGCGTTTTAAACTCAGCGGATTTCGGGAAAATCGCACTTTTTTATAATATTTTAGAGAATACGTATTGCTTCTTTACTGTTGCACATTTTAAATAAAGTATTATCAAAATATTATAGTCTAGATAATACAAAATATATATCCGAAGTTTTATTAAAATCGGACATTCTTAACCCATAAACTGTGGAGCTCAAATGTCAAATTTTGCAATATTTGGGAATTTTTAGTGTACTGGAATTTATCGTATATAGTCCGATATTTAAAATAGAGTAAAACACTCAAACGAGCTTAATTCATAGATATATAAAGCAATCTGGATAAAATTCGACATGAATGTGTTTTGTGTGTATATGAATTACTCTACGAAATTTGTTCCAGATCGGTCCATAATAGGTCATAACTTCCATATAAGGTCCACATCCGAAAATCACTTAAATGCGCATAATTCATTGAGTAATGAAGCTATCAGGGTAGAACTCGAGGTGAATATGTTTTGTATATAGATATAAAGCATTCAGTGAAATTTTTTCCGGATCAGTCCACAATTGGTATATATGAATTACTTTACGAATTTCTTTTTTCCGATCGGTCCATAATTGGTCATAGCTCCCATATAAGGTCCACATCCGAAAATCACTTAAATGCGCATAATTCATTGATAAATAAGCTATCAGGGTAAAACTCGACGTGAATTTGTTTGTATATATATATATATATATATATATATATATATATATATATATATATATATATATATATATATATATATATATATATATATATATATATATATATATATATATATATATATATATAAATCATTCGTGAAAATGTTCCACATAGATCCATAATTGGTTACAGCTCCCATATAAGGTTCACTTCTGAAAACCACTTAGTACCACATAATTTATTATTAAACTCGACATGAGTATGTTCTGTGTATAGATAAATCATTTTGATTATTTTTTTCGAATTGGTCCATTATTGGTCATAGTTCCCATAAGAAGAATAATCGGTCGGTATATGAAAATCACTTAATACAAATGTTTCTTAATTACGGAAACAAAACATATGCTGGGTTTTACAGTTCTCCATAAGGGAAATAAAGTAATTTAGTACTAAAGTACATACTTAACCCATTTACAGCCAATCAAAAAGTACAAGTTAAATTTTTGAAACTTCAAGGTATATTTATTTTCAACAATGCAAAAAAGCAGAAACGAAAAAAAATATTAAAAAATATTAATAATTAGGACATTAGAGGGGATTTCCGTTTTTATGTAGCTCGCGTTTTTTATCGGTTTAGAGCCGTCACAGAAACTAGAAACAGAGTGAAATGGCAGACACGGGCATTACTATGTTATCAGATTATTTTTAGACCGTTTGTTTCAAATTAATAACTGTCATACTTTGTTTAAAAAATTTTAACAAATTTATTTTATAACATGTTTTTAGTATATTTTTGGCCACTGAAGTTTAGTAGATTATTACAACAATAACAATGAATTTAGTTAAATTGTTTGATTTAATATTTATTCTGAGCACTTTCCTCTACTCAATAATGCAAAAATAAATAAACCAGAGTTAACCGTTTTTTAATACAGCCTTAAAAATTAAGTGTTCCCAAATTGGCACAGCGACCGTAAATGGGTTAAGTAAAATTTCTTTCCTTAGTATAAACTATAAATTCGGCCCTATAACTTTAACCATTTATAATATATTTATATTGGGTTTTAATAAAAAGTAGCTTGCAGGTGGAGGGTATTTATGATTCGACATAGCCGAATATAGCATTCTAACTTCTTAAATTTAAATTTTCTAATGCCGATAACTCAGAAGTTATAAGAGATAAATATCATACACAAGACCTAGCTAAGCGCTTTCCAAAAATATAAAAATCTTTGATATCGGATGGGAAACGAAAAAACGCACACGTTTAAAAATTTTACATGTCGAAGGTACCCTACTTTGAGCCCCCATAGCGCCACCCTGAGTACCTGTGCTATACATTTTCATAACTTCAATTCGAATACTACTTGGATAAACCCGTGTCAAATTTTATTCCGAACAAAATAGGCGTTTAGAAATACCAAATTTATTTCCAAAAAAAATTCTTTCTGACCCACTGTGCACCAGTGGGTCTCTACCTTAATTCCGAGACCTATATGAAACAGTTTTGTCGATTTTTGAAGAGATACTAGAACATTTAAGATAATTATGAGATCAAAAGACCCCCGGTTGTATGGGGGCTTTTGAAATAAAAGTTATTTTTTAACATTTATTTTTTTGAACAGAAATAAAAGTTATTTTTTTATTTTTATTATTTTGAGCAAAAATAAAAGTTATTTTTTGATTTTATTTTTTCGAGCAGAAATAAAAGTTATTTTTTTTTTATTTTATTTTTTCGAGAAGAAATAAAAGTTTTTTTCGTTCAGTTCAAAAATTATTTTTTGATTATTGAAAAATAAATAATATATAATAAAATAGCGAAAACTTTTTTTCTGCTCAAAAAATTACTTTTATTTCTGCTCAAAAAAATCGAAGTCAAACAAGTAAGAGTGCTATATTTGGCTGTGCCGAATCTTATATACCTACTAGGGTGATCGACTCGATTTTTCAACCGGTTTTAAAACCGGTTTTTTCTGCTTTACCAGTGTCGGTTTTTTCTTAATGTTGATTTTTCGAATATCGAATAACCCGGTTTTTTCACTTTTTAAAACCCGGTTTCGAATACTTTTATTTGCTTTGTATTCAAAGATTATTTAAATGAAATTTTTAAGTAAATAATAATACAGCCCGTCTAAATTTTAAAAATATTCGAGTCGAGGAACTAGAGTACATTTTCTACAGCTCTTTTGGTTAAACTTTTTTGATTTTCCTAATTAATTAAAAAATTTATTTGTAAAATTGATAACTGTTTGATAAAATTTAGCAATCTTAAGATTATATTCCAATTACAATAATTAATTTACGGCTGAAATTTTATGGAAGAGTTGGAATGCCTATGCAAATTTCCTAAACAGGGCTTTTAAAATAAGCTAGGATTACATAGTACCTTATGTTTAACAGAAGTGTCCCACTTTTTTCCTAATTTTTTTATATTAAAGAAATAATGTAAATCAGACGACTAGATCTAAAGTTATAATCTTTTAAACTGTTAAAAATCATTTCGGTCCATGTTTTATTAATCAAATTTAAACATAGACATTAAGATTTTCAAATTAAAATATATTTTTTTTAATTATAATGAAAAACCGGTTAACCGGTTTTTTCTGAATTTGAAAAATATCAACCGGTTTTTTTTTAAATGTCATCTATTCGAACTATTCGAAAACCGGTTTTTGGAAAATGTCGAATAATCGATCACCCTAATACCTACCATCAACCGTATGCCTTAAAAGGAATGCTCCCCTATAAACATCAGGGTGATATTGCTCATCAAATTTACTGAGGAGGACCGATTGACCGATTTTCATAAATTTTTTAGACCGATTTTGGTTCATATAAAACATGTTTACATCGAATATCAATTCCCGACACTTTCCGCATGAAATTGAACCGATCCACATAAAATTTGGTAGATAGTTTTTTGCTCGTAAGAGATTTACTTATGTCAAATTTCATTGCTATTATTGACCGATTTTCATAAATTTTTTAGACCGATTTTCGTTCATATAAAAGATGTTTACATCGAATATCAATTCCCGACACTTTCCGCATGAAATTGAACCGATCCACATAAAATTTGGTAGATAGTATTTTGCTCGTAAGAGATTTACTTATGTGAATTTTTATTGCTATACTTTTATTTTTAAGCCAGTATTGACCGTTAAAGTCGTTTTTTGAAGAGGACCTTATATGGGGGTAGGGTTAATTATTGACCGATCTATATAAAATTTGATAGAGAGATTTTGGCTCGAATGGAACTTATGTGTGTCGAATTGCATCGCTATATTTGTACTTTTAAGCCAGTATAGAGCGTTAAAGAGATTTTTTGATGGGTACCTTATATGGTGAGTAGGGTCAATTATTGTCCAATCCATTCACAATTTGATAGAGAGATTTTTACGCGGATAAAACTTATGTGTGTCGAATTTCGTCACTATATTCGTATTCTTAATCCATTAATGAGCGTTAAAGTAATTTTTTTGAAGAGGACCCAATATGGGGGTAGGGTCAATTTTAGACCGATTCACATAAAATTTGATAGAAAGATTTGGGCTCGCATGGAACTTATGTGTGTCGCTATACTCGAATTTTTAAGACAGTAATTAGAAATTTTACTTATGTAAAATTTCATAGCTATACTCCTATTTACACCCTACACCACTTTAGTGGGGAGGGTAAGTTGGGTTTGTGCTGATGTTTGCAACGTACAAAAATATTCGTCCTATACCTCCTACACCTTGAAGTATACCAATCGGCTTAGAATCGTTTTCTGAGTCGATTTTCAAGATAATTGAGATGAAATTTGGCACACACTCTTTTTTTCGACCCAAGGACGAAGCCTTTTGAAAATGGTTAAAATCGGTCCATTATTTCACCTAGCCCCCATACAACAGAACCCCCCGAAAAGGGCTTCTGAGCTCATATTTATGTTAAATATAGCTGTATATCGATAAAAAGCGGCACAACTAAGTTTTATACAAGCCTTGATGACCTTGCCTCATTTGACCCTAGCTCCCATACAAAGTCCCCTTCAGAAAATTACTTAAATGTCCAAAATTAACTTATAAACACAAATATCGGGATGAAATTCAGCACAAATAAAATCAAGAAACTTCACAAAACTTTATCGGGCTTGGTCCATACTTGCCCCTAGCCCCCATATAAAGCCTCTTTCAGAAAATTTATTTTTCATCCATAAATTACTTAAATGTATCGGAACAATGAATTATTATGAAAAATAAATCACATTTAATATTCATAACTGGTGTAGGGTATCATATGGTCGGTCACGCCCGAATATACTTTCTTACTTGTTTTAAGCTAGTAATGAGGGTTAATGTCATTTTCTGAAGGGGACCTTATAAGGGGGATGGGGTCAATTAATGACCGATCCATATAAAATTTGGTAGAGAGATTTTCACTAGCATGAAACTTAAGTGTGTCGAATTTCATGGCTATATTCTAATTTTTTAGCCAGTAATGAAAGTTATAGCCATGGCTATATCGTCTAAGAATTTAATAAGGACCCAGAATATACATACTTTTGTGGGTCTATGACCAATATTTCGATGTGTTACAAACGGAATGACGAAATCAATATACCCCCAATCTTTTTTGATGGTAATAACTTCTATTTTTGCTAAAAAAATAAAAGTCAAAAAATAGCTTTTATTTCTGCCTAAAAATATTCTTAAAATTTAGTTCACGGCGATCAAGATGTGGTTGCTTTTTTATATAAAAATTCAAAAATAATTATTATTTTCGGTCCCTGATTTTAACAATTTTTTAAAGGCTTCGACCTTGGGTCAAGAGAAGAATTTGGCACATACAAATTTCATAAAATTATCAGCGTCTGCACAAGGTTTACATGGACATAGATATATTGATTCAGAAAGTATACCCTACACCACTGTTATTTGCTATAATAGCGATTTAAATTCTGGAGTTTCAAAAATATTACTTAACAATTATTTAATGAAATGATCCAATAATTTTTACTGTGTATACTTTTTGTTAGAAACTGTTTTAGGATTATTAAACAATTTTGTTTTTTATTTCTATTGTATTCATGTATGTATACAATCTACATACATATGTATATACTAGTGTTTTTCACGGGAAAATTGTGCACGAATTCCCGAGAATTATTTGCTTTTTTAAGAAATTTATTGCCGAAAAAATTATTTTCTGGAATTTGCCGTTTTTTGTGATGATAAGGAGCGCACAACAGGCCCGATAGTGGCCTAGGTGTATTTCTTCGGATTTGATGTAGTATACATCCTCCTATCAACCTAAACCTAATATATTTGATATAATTACCCAGCAAAAATTCGGTAATGTCTTGTACTTCCATAACTACTTATCTTTCAATGAGTACTACTTACCCTCTACATTACTTTGAAGTACTCTAGTAATGACTTTCTTATAATCTGATATAGAAGTACTTTATTTTCGTCTTTGTCATTTTGTTTGCACATTTTATTTAATTGTGTGTTAAGAATTGTGTTTTACAAAAATGAAAACAAAATTAAATTTGTATTTGCTTAAATTTAAATTTGCGCACAAGGTTTACATGGACAGCCAGCCGGACAGACGGATGGACGGACATGGCTTAATCGACTCAGAAAGTGATTCTGAGTCGATCGGTATACTTTAAGGTGGTTGTAGGACCAATATTTTTGTGCGTTACAAACATCAGCACAAACGTATAATACCCTCCCCACTATGGTGGCGTAGGGTATAAAAATTTAAATTTTTTGGAAACAATGAATAGCTGGCTATCTGAACTCCTTTGGACAATTTTTGCTAGGGCCAATAGGTGTGAATAAAACCCTGTATGATCAACTCTGTTATATTATTTGAGATAATATAACAGTTAGAGTCCTCAAATTTTGTCGCAGCCACATTAGTGTCAATATGATTATTTAGGATAAAAATTGGGCAGACTAGCATTAGGGGGCGTGGCACCTCACATATAAATAAAATACAAAAATTCGTTTATCTTGGAAACTATTACAGTTAGAATCTTAAATCTTTTGCACGAATACCTTTAAGATCCATGTAAAAATTTTGAGTAATAAATTGCGGACTACCCATGAGGGGAGCGGCACCCCCCAAATGTGAGGCTTGGAGCCCCCCATATGAATAAAATATAAAAATTCGTATATCTTTTAGACCCAGAATCTTTAAATTTTTCTTGAAGAACTTTGACGTTCATGTGAACATTTAGAGTATAACGGGCGGACTTTCAATGAGGGACTTGGTACCTCCCATATAAATAACATATAGTTTGTATATGTATATAGATAAACTTAATGACCAGGGAAACCAAAACTATGTCCTAGAAAATTATTTTAAGCGCATTAAATATAAAGATATGCTCTTAAATTAAAAAAAATATATATTCTAAAAATAAAAGATTTTATTATACCCTTCACCTTCGTGAGAAGGGTATATATAAGTTTGTCATTCCGTTTGTAATTTCTATAATATAATTTTCCGACCCCATAAAGTATATATATTCTGGATCCTTATAGGTAGCGGAGTTGATTAAGCTGTATCCGTCTGTCTGTCTGTCTGTGTGTTTGTTGAAATCAGTTTTTAGAGGACCCCAGATATCGGCGAGATCCGAATCTTCAATAATTCTGTTAGACATGCTTTCGAGAAGATCGCTATTTAAAATCAGCAAAATCTGTCCATAAATACCGGAGATATGAGCAAAAATCCGAGACAACCTCTGAAAATTTCATAAAAAAGACAAATTTTTCCATGCTTTGATATACATATAACAACAACAACACTGCTTATTCATTGAGTATTTCGTGTTATATGTTTGGATGGCTGTGTGTTTCATTGCCTTGTGTATTTTGTTTTTGTTTCTTGGTGTATTCAGTTTCGAATATTTGGATGTCTGTTGGTTTCGTTGCGTTGTGTATTTTGTTTTTGTTTTTTTTTTGAGTATTTCGTTTTGTATGTTTGGATGGCTGTGTGTTTCATTGCCTTCTGTATATTGTTTTTGTTTCTTGGTGCATTCAGTTTCGTAAGTTTGGATGTCAGTTGGTTTCATTGCGTTGTGTATTTTGGATGCCTGTGTGTTTCATTGTTTTTGTTTCTTGGTGTATTCAGTTTCGTATGTTTGGATGTCTGTTGGTTTCATTGCATTGTGTATTTTGTTTTTTTATGTACTTCGTTTCTTATGTTTGGATGCTGTTGGTTTTACTGCCTTGTGTATTTTGTTTTTCGTTTAGCATTGTTGTTGTTCATTTTGTTTTGCTATTGCTTTAATAATGATATAGTCGGGAAAATGAAATACATTTAAATTTTATGAAATTGAAATTTATTAAATACACTATGGTGAAGGGTATATAAGATTCGGCAAAGCCGAATATAGCCCTCTTACTTGTTACTATTTAACATTAAAAAGCTCAAAAATATTTAAAATATAATGAAATAATCAATATTAATTCTACAAGATTTCTTTTTGATAACTGTTTAGTTTAAAGAACTAGTTTAATAGGATTCTGTTTTACGTTCATCCTCGCAATAAATAATCACTGGTGTATAACATGGTCCATTTCGTGCCAAGTGACCCAACTTACATGAAATTTCCACCAAGAAGAGTAGGATAGACACAAATTCAGCTCCATCGGTAAAGAACTGCCGGAGTTAGAGGGGGTCAAAGTAGGACATTTTGGTCATACTGGGTTTTATTGAAATGAGTGTAATTTTTCAACTATTGTAAAAATTATCCAAAGGAGTTCCAATAGCAATTTCGTCATTGCTTTCAAGGGGCATAAGTAAATAAAAAAAAATATATTTTAACTAAAAAAAATTGTTTTTAGATTTAAAATATTTTTTCAAAATATTTTTTAAATAAAAAATTTGATTTTTTTGTTAAAATATTTTTTATAGATATCCTACTCACATTCCAGTAAGTGACCACAAAGCTCTTAAAGGAAATGGTCTAAGCTTTCTTTTGAGTAAAAAAAATACAAAAAATTTTCCATTTTGAAAAAAATCTTATTCTTAAGTTGCAAATTTCATCAAAATCGATTTTTTTAGTTGGGTCATGTGACATATAAATATATAATAAATATGTAATGTATATTACGTTATCCATTTGTCAGCACAGAACCAAAATCAATTATTTTTGTATCTATGTATGTATTCGGACGTCGTAGTTTTTATAAATTAAAGTGTCATAATCTTCCTAAATTCCAAAATTAAAAATTGTATGCCTCCATAATATACCACCTAACACTTTTGCTCTCAATTGTATATTTAGAATAAAAATCTACAACCTCATTCAAACTTTTTGGTATCTAAATTCCTATAAGTTAGTTTTTATTATGAAAATGGTCCCTATTGTCTAATTCACAATCCGTCCTGTATTTTGTATAGTTCTTTTAAAAATATTTGATTGTAAACAGTTGTATTTATACCCTACACCACTTTAGTGGGGAAGGTATATTGGGTTTGTGCTGATGTTTGTTACATACAAAAATATACGTCCTACCCACCTTTAAGTATCGTTAGAATCGTTTTCTGAGTCGATTTAGTTATGTCCGTCCGTCCGACGGGATACGCCCGACTATACTTTCATACTTGTTTTATATTGCAAAAAGACTGTTAGTAAAAAAGATAATATTAAATTTAAAAAATAATAAATCTTCATTAAGTACTATCATTATAAATTTGATTTCAAAGAATTCTGAAAAAACATACAAAAACAAACGTCAAGTTGTTTTAGATTTTTTAATGTACACTAACAACAACACTGTAAAATAACCAGAAAATAACAAGAATATGCACATGATACATTGACACAAATGGGTTGTAAATTGGATATACATAAATGTGTGTATGTATGTATGTATGTATGTATGTATGTATGTATGTATGTATGTATGTATGTATGTATGTATGTATGTATGTATGATGTATGTATGTATGTAGTATGTATTATGTATGTATGTATGTAGTATGTATGTATGTATGTATGTATGTATGTATGTATGTATGTATGTATGTATGTATGTATGTATGTATGTATGATGTCTGTCTGTATGTGTATGTATGTCTGTATGTATGTTGTCTGTCTGTCTGTCCTGTATGTAGTCTGTCTGTCTGTCTGTATGTCTGTCTGTCTCTGTCTGTCTGTCTGTCTGTCTTCTGTCTGTCTGTCTGTCTGTCTGTTGTCTGTCTGTCGTCTGTCTGTCTGTCTGTCTGTCTGTCTGGTCTGTCTGTCTGTCTGTCTTTTCTGTCTTTCTGTCTGTCTGTCTGTCTGTCTGTCTGTCTGTCTGTCTGTCTTTCTGTCTGTCTGTCTGTCCTGTCTCGTCTGTCTGTCTGTCTGTTCTGTCTGTCTGTCTGTCTGTCTGTCTGTCTGTCTGGTCTGTCTGTCTGTCTGTCTGTCTTCTGTCGTCTGCTGTCTGTCTGTCTGTCTGTCTGTCTGTCTGTCTGTCTCTGTCTTTCTGTCTGTCTGTCGTCGTCTGTCTGTCTGTCTGTCTGTCTTCTGTCTGTCTGTCTGTCTTCTGTCTGTCTGTCTGTCTGTTCTGTTCTGTCTGTCTGTATCTGTCTGTCTGTCTGTCTGTCTGTCTTCTGTCTGTCTGTCTGTCTGTCTGTCTGTCTGTCTGTCTGTCTGTCTGTCTGTATGTATGTATGTATGTATGATGTATGTATGTATGTATGTATGATGTAGTATGTGTCGTATGTAGTATGATGGATGTATGTTGTATTTATGATGTATGTATGTTGTATGATGAGGTATGAGTATGTAGTCTGTTGTATGTATGTATGTATGAGGTATGCATGTATGTAGATGTATGTATGGATGTATGTATGTAGTATGTATGTAATTTATGTATGTACATTGTATGCATGTTGTATGTTCATGATGTTGTATTATTAATGTATGTATGGATGTATGTATCTATGTATGTATGTATTTATGTATGTACATATGTACATATATATGTATTCATATTTTAATAATTATTATAATTACTCAATACAAATAATGTATGTATGTAGAGATTATTAAAATTGAAACTAATAAACTTTTACTAATATTCCATAACAATTCAATCACTTTTATCCCTTATCCATATTGCTTACACACATACTATACACACAACAATTGGCTAAACAGCATCTAGATGTGATTTATCAACCAGAGTAACCGCACGTCCCCGCCGTCTTTCTGAGGTCAGCATACAGAAAACAAAAAAATCCATGCCACGTGAGAGCTCCTTCTTCATATTCAGTCACACTAACAGGTAAACAAAAAACTAACATGCAAATGAATCAACATATGTATGTATATTTATTAATCGAAATATGTGTTATAAATTAATGTATACACATGTACATACATATATATATATATATATATATATATATATATATATATATATATATATATATATATATTTATATATATATATATATATATATATATATATATATATATATATATATATATATATATATATATATATATATATATATATATATATATGTACATTAGAGTAATAACTTTTTTGGACGACACTACCTTATAGCCAATACTGTCCCGTATACCTATAATATGATAAGAATTCCATAACAGGGATAAAGAACAATGTTCTCTTTAAAATAATGTAATACAAATGTAAAAATATTGGCAAAAATAATTATTTTTCTCATATAGAAAAAGTAAAATTTATATAAAATTTCATCGCCTTTGGTGCGGCTACTTTTTTCACGATCGCAAAAAAATAATATCATATTCCATAATATCTATTCACGTCCTACAAGGTTATGATATGGTATTTTTGATATTCGCAAAATTTATAAAAAGTTATACCCCTCATGTACATTTGGGTTATGACTTTTTGTTGGGCGGCAAAATACCATAGCACTGTCTTATAGCCAATACTGCCTGATAAAACAAAAATGTGTTTTATTCAAAAAGGGGCAAAAAGTGGCAAGAAGAAAAAAAGTCGCAAATGTAGTTAATTTTGACAAGGGGTCGCAAACAGTGGCAAAGCTCTTAAAAAAGGGTCAAATTGGGACTTTAGTCTCACAACGGCAACGCTGAATGCTGCCTGTAGTGAGGCCGAAGTTAAAAAAGCAGTCCCAGCTAGCATTCGGAAGATTGTTGGATGATTAATCAGTAAACTGACTCATTTTTGACTCCTTTTGATGACGTGATTAATAAGTTGAGCGCTTAAAAAATGATTCGAAAACGATCCCGATATATGATTGAAAACTGATTACTTGAAAAACAATAACAAAATGTATAGCAATCATAAATTGATCATCCTGGTGTTTAAAAATGATGGTTTTAAAAGCTTATTTTGTGATCATATTTCGAGCAGTTGGAAGATCAAAAATTATTTCTTATGTAATTGTTTTTGTTTACAATGGAATAGCAACACTTACAGTTGAAAATGACTCAGAAACGATTCAAAACTGAGTCGAAACTGATTATAAAATGGGCTCAGGAAAGAATGTGATAAAAAATTTCAAAAAATGATAACTGGGGTTGATCAACTACACACAACAATACAAGTGCAAAAGCAAACACCCAGCTAACATTTTTTGAAATTTTTGATCACATTCGAGTCATTTATGACTCTTCTACACGATTAAAATGATCATATATGCGCTCATTTTCTGATCATAAATGATACATTCGCCGGGAGAAATTGGTACCCTACCCGCGACTCTTCTAAACGAGTCTTTTATGAACCCCGCTTCTGATCAGTTCTGGAGCCGACTTACTGGTCGTTTTAGAATTATTTTCGAATCATATTATAGTCATTTTTAAGTATTTTCTGAATAATTTTTATGTTTGTTACAGACAAATACAATACAACAGAAAACACTTTTTGATCTTCCGACTGCTCGAAATGTAACATTTTGTTATTGTTTTTCAAATAAATCAGATTTTTAACATTAATTGGAATTATTTAGAGTTAGTTTAGTGATTAGTCACCCAACTATCTTCCGTAGATTTTTAAACATATAAAATTATTATAATTATCTCATAATATAATTTCAATTTCCTTGACAGAAAATCGACTTTATAAATATCACACAAATTGAAATACTTATAAATTTAATTTTATAAACGAAATGAGAATTATATCAACTTATTTTAGGCCACACAAACTTTTTTGCCAACTCTTCTAAAAGAGTCTTTTCTGAGCCCATTTTCTAAACAGTTTCGACTCATTTTTGAATCGTTTTTGTGTAATTTTTAAGTGTAAGTGTTGCTATTCCATTGCAAACAAAAACAATTACACAAAAAAAAAATTTTTTTGATCTTCTAACTGCTCGAAATATGATCACAAAATAAGTTTTTAAAACCATCATATTTTAAACACCAGGATGATCAAATTATGATTGCTATACATTTTGTTATTATTTTTCAAATAATCAGTTTTTAATCATATATCGGGATCATTTTGGAATAATTTTTTAAGCACTCAACTTATTAATCACGTTTAGGTCATCAAAAGGAGTCGTTTACTGATTAATCATCCAACAATCTTCCAAATGATAGCTGGGCAAATACAAAAGAAACAAAGACAATCGAGTTGAGAGTGAAAATCCAATCGGAATAATGTATGATCTGTTTCGAAATGTTTCGAGACAACTTATCCGTGATTTTATAGAATTTGTGTTTATTAAAACCAGAGGAGCGCAAGATTGCCATTACATAGCACGCGTGATAGGGTAAGAAAATTCTGCTGACGCTAAGTTGGGCCTTAGTATTATAATTTTTTTGATAAATATTTACTAATTTACGAAGTACATTAATTTATATGTTTAATTTTAAAGTATTTCAATTAATATAATTGAGATATTGACTTGAAATTTTTTTAGAAGATCAAAAATTAGCTTAGTTAATCAAAAATTTTAAATTGATATCGGATGGGAAACAAACAAATGGCACGCCTTTAAAAATTTTGCATGTTGAAGGTACTCTACTTTGAGCCCCCATAGCGCCGTCCCTAGAGCATTTGTGGGATCCATTTGCATAAGTTAAACTCGAATACTTCTTGGCTACGCCCATGTCAAATTTAATACCGATCAGACTTGCCCTTTAGAAATGCCAAATTTGTTTCCAACAAATGTCTATTCTGCCCCGCTGTGATGGGAGGAACCCTTATTCTTGGACCGATTTTGCTCAAAATTGAATTATATCTTTATGATATAAAGCCCTGTACCAAATTTTATGAATCTACGGCAACTCCTTCTATTTTTGCCAAATTTTGTTCTAAATGAGAGCACTGTGGATCGGTCCATAATTGAATCCACTCTCCATATAAGATTCCCTTCAGAAAATTACCCTAACGCTCATCACTGAATTAAAGATACGAGTACCGAAGAGGATAAGTCCTCCATATAACCCCTCCAGTTTATGGTTAACAAAAAAGTTGTACAAAAATGATTCGATTTGAAAAACTAATATACTTAAGCCTCCATCCATGTTTATATTAATATCGATATATGATAATAAAATGTAACAATATATCGCACACCCAGTACAAAAGTGCCACAACTCAAAATTTTATTTTTGCGTTTTTATATTATTTAAGCCTTAAAGTATGCACAAGATACTTGTTTATTTCTAAAAAAAATATTAGTGTATTTTGTTGTTGCTAACTGTTCAAGAAAAAACGTTATGTCTTTCTTTTTGTTTAGAATTTGTACTGGGTGTGCGATATGTAAATGAGAAAATTGTTTCGATAATAACAAAAGTATCGATTGATAAATACCAAAGTTTATTTTTAAAGAAGCATTCCTTTTCTGCAATGATTTTACTTGTTCATTTTTAAATTGTGGGGTTATTTTATAATGAGCTATTTTATGACGATCCAAATTTTATCGATTTATTTAAAAAACTGTGAGTTTTAATTTGATGACATGGATACTATGATTGTGAGATGGATATTTTGTTTGTTCAAAAACCATGATGTCGCTCTTATTGATTTTAATTACGTTATTTATGTATGTTGTAGGGTAAATGTACCAATAGTCGGCAGTTTAACTTTTTTCTCTTTTTCAAACTATCCCCTTAAAGAGTCGGAAAATGTTATTACGATGATTTTTAGTTATTTCAATTATGTGTTTAGTTAAGTTTTAGATCCATTTAACTTTTTTGAAAAACAAATAACTAGTTTTTAGTAATTTGTAAATTTTGTTAAAAACTCCACATTTTCCAATAGTCGGCACCAGTGTTCCTAAGTTCGACAAAAAATGTCCCTATAGTCGGCAGTAGATTTTTTGTTTGAAAAAAGCATATTTATTTATAGAAAAAAGTGATATATACACCATTTTCCAAAGAAAATATTTAATTAAATTTTTTCTATAGAAATAACTGTAATAATATCGCTTTTTCTGTAGAAAAATATGTTATAAACATAATTATAATTGTAATAAGTATACATAATAACATTTTTTTCTGTAGAAAAAGAGTTATACATGCAATTTTCTACACAATATTATATTTTTTGTTAGAGAAAAAAGAAATTTTTTATAGGGAAAAGTGTTATATGTACTGTTTTTTAAAGAAAATCTTTTATAAAAATATGCAATTTCCCATAGGAAAAAAATTAAACATAAGTTTCGTAGAGAAAACTGTTATACACATATTTTTTGTATAGAAAATTATATTCTGTAGTAGAAAATTGTAATCTTCTATAGAAATAGCTATTATAGAAGTAATTTTCTATAGAAAAAAAGGGTATACACACAATTTTTCATAGAGAAAACTGATATACACATAATTTTTTGTATCAAAGATTGTTATACATAAAATTTTCTATAGAAAAAAATTGTATACACATAATTCTCTATAGAAACAAATGTTGCACAATCAATTTTCTATAGAGGAAATTGTAATATACATAAATTTTTATAGAGAAAAGAGTTATACATAAATTTTTTTACAAAAATAACTGTTATACGTATAATTTTTGAAGAGAAAATTGTTATATAGAAATTTTTCATAGTAATATACCCAATTTTTCTATAGAGAAGTAATAAATTTTAGAGTGCCGACTATAGAATACGTATGATCGAACTTAATACCCAGTAGTCGGCACCCCTATGCCGACAATAAGAATTCATAAAAAATTGTGTTCCTAATGGCGGCAGCGATTAAAATTACAAAAAAATATATTTTTAACTAACTTTTTCACTTTAAATTGAATATTTCAACTGTTTTCTTTCATTTAAATCAATTTTTGTCAAATAAATCATTTAATTTCATATAAATATTCACTTGTTTAAGGTGGCACTAAAACTAATTTTTTTTTAAGAAAACTGACAGTACTACAAATGCTGCAAAGCTGTCACTAAATAACGTCAAATATAGAGGAAATTAGTAATCCTACTTAAATTTACTCATTTCATAAAGCAAAAAGACCATATTTTCTATGAAATATAGATCAAACCTTAATAAATTTGTACAGCTTTTCTTATTTATTTACATTTTTATTGAAAAGATGCCGACTACTGGGTGATGCCGACATTAGGTGCATTTACCCTATATGTCACGCCAGTGTTGCCATAACGGCATTTAAAGTGCAATTCTAGCACTTTTTTTTCGTCGGCTGCACTTATTTTTTAGAAAAAAGTGCTAGATGCTTTTTAGCACTTTTTCGCCTTTTGCTACAAATTTTTAGCATTAAAAGTGCATTTTTGGCATTTTTTCTTCTATTTTGCACTTTTTTATAATTAAAGAACTTTAAAGTTTAATTTCTCTAGAGAACTGCAAAAAAATAGTTTTGAGATGTGAAATTTTAAGAAATTCTCACGAAAACTTTTTGTATATGTTTATTGTAAATTATAATTTACACTATAAATTAAACTAAGAAGTGAATTATTTTAAATATTATTATGCAATAATCGTAACAAATATTTGAAAAAATAAGCTAAAAGAGCTTTGTTTTGTTAACAATGTAGTGACTACATGCTAAAACGGCTAATATCTTCAAAAAACATTAAAAAAAAAATCATTAAAATTTAAAATATACAATAAAATAAAAATGTATGAACATGTATGAACATATAAAAACAGGTAAAAGTTCAGGAATGCCGAATATTACATACGCACCAACACAAGACGTTTTACCAAGATTTGCTCATTTATTAGATTTATGCTCAAATTTTATATCGTATATCGATTTTATTTTCGGAATAGGATCTTAATGGTTTGGATCACGGACCGAGCTCTAAGAAGGATGTTTTAAAACAAATCATTTTTTCAAATGTATCATAATACTAAAATGTTTTAATAATTTATTGAGAATAAATTTATTTTCTGAAAGAAGATTTATATAGAGGAGAAATTACAAACTTGCGTATTTGAATATAACCCTTATAATTCATTTGTCACATTAACATTTATATTGTTTCCTAAAAGCTCTTAGAAGTATAAGTAATAAACCTGACATCTATTCACCGAGATTTAATATTATTTCAACTGAATTTTCAATAATTTGCAATAAGAATACCTTTGCTAAAGTGTTGTGAATATGACCCATAAAATTGTTTATATAAAAAATAACTAAAACTATAAATATAAAATTTTTTCTTCCGAATTTAAAAGATTTGACGTCCTAGATTTTTTAAATACACACTTTTTCTGGTCTTAGACGTCCTAAACAAAGAAAACCATATAGGTTTTATATCTTAAACAAAATCGTTGTTACCTAGCGTTATTAGTTATTTAATATACATATATATGTGTATCTTATTCTTAGGGGCATTAAACAAATTTTCGAACAGGTTTTGTACCTTACCCTTTCCGATTTTGATAAAACTTGGTACACACATTCTTTGTATCAATACGAAGTTTAAAGTTCTTCAAAATTTCAAAATTCATTACGGTTTAGATTTTATCAAGGTCAAAGTTCAAATTTTTTAAAATTTTTTTCAAGAAGCATTAAATTTGATAAAATATTTATCGTTTTAGTTTCTAATTTGTTGACTCAAACGGTAAGTTTTTTAATTGTGTTAGTGAAAAAACTCTCATGTATATATGTGGTGTTAGTTTTTTTTACTAACACAATCAAAAATTTACAGTTTGAGTCAACAAATTTGATGTGTGGCCATGTCGCTGAAGGATGATGACATCAAACAACGTCCTTTAATCAATGATATCTCTATATTCCTACGAGACATAGGCTTTCATTGGGAACTAAAACGATTAAAATCGGATAAACAGTTCAGAAAATATACGATGTAAAATTTAATGCTTGTTGAAAAAAATCAAAAAAAAAAAAATAAATTTAAACATCGATAAAATCTGGACCGTAACGAATTTGAAAATTTTGGAGAACTTTAAATTCCTTATTTACATGAAGAATGTGTGTACCGAATTTCATCGAAATCGGGGAGGGTCATGTTCAAAATTCTACTTTTTTGTTTGAATTTTTTTTTAATTACCCCTCATCGATTTTGTAAAGGGATATTTATATAGGCAAGGTCAAGTCATGGACCAATTTGAAATAGTCTTTTGCATTTTCGTTGAATTATGTGAAAAATTGCGACCTGTACATTATACCTGGACAGCCAGCCGCACAGACGGGAAAACATGAATTAATGGACTTTTAAAAACTTGATTTGAATTTAGCACTTTTTTCAACGAATTTGCACTTTTTTGACCGTCATTTTGCACTTTATTTTGAGGGAGTTCTGGCAACACTGTGTCACGCTGTTGTTGACAAGAGAAATTAAGTACCGTTACCGATAGAGCAATTCGCTTCGGGTGCCAAATTGGTAAATACAAAATATTTTTAACAATCTAAGTTTTAAGTTGGTTTTTTATACTCTATATATGTAGGTACACACATATGTACATTAAGGTGATGACTTTTTTCAATTATTGCAAATATCAAAAATACCATAGCAAGAGCGTGTAGGGCGTGAGCAGATGTTAAGGAAAATGACATTCTTTTTTCAGGATCGTGAAAAAAGTTCCCGCACCAAAGCTTTGCAAAGGCCATAAAGTTTTGTATAAATTTTACTTTTTCTATATGAAAAAATAAATATTTTTGCCTACCTTTTTGCATTTGTATTACATTATCTGAAAGAAAACATTGTTCTTTAAATCCTTGTTATGGAAATTTTGACAAATCGCGATAATATTGTTATAGAAAATAGTACACTTTTATATGAAAATTATGAAAATAATTTTTGAAAAATAACGATCGAAAAGCATTTTAGAAATTGTTTTCGGTGCGGGAAGTTTTTTGACCGAATTGACTTAAAAATAGCCTTATATTATCAGGCAGTATTGGCTATAAGACAGTGCTATGGTATTTGCCGCCCAAACAAAAGTCATAACCCAAATGTACATGAGGGGGTATAACTTTTTATTAAAATTTTGCGAATATCAAAAATACCATATCAGAACCTTGTAGGACGTGAATAGATATTATGGAATATGATATGATTTTTTTGCGATCGTGAAAAAAGTAGCCACACCAAAAAGGCGATGAATTTATATAAATTTTTTTATATATATATATACATATATAGAGAGGAGAGAGAGAGATAAAGAATTGATAGATATTATTTATAGAGAATAGAAGAGAGATATATATATATATAATATATATATATAATATAATATATATACTATATATATATATATATATATATATATATATATATATATATATATATATATCTGTATCTATTATATATATATATATATGTACATTAGAGTAATAACTTTTTTGGACGACACTACCTTATAGCCAATACTGTCCCGTATACCTATAATATGATAAGAATTCCATAACAGGGATAAAGAACAATGTTCTCTTTAAAATAATGTAATACAAATGTAAAAATATTGGCAAAAATAATTATTTTTCTCATATAGAAAAAGTAAAATTTATATAAAATTTCATCGCCTTTGGTGCGGCTACTTTTTTCACGATCGCAAAAAAATAATATCATATTCCATAATATCTATTCACGTCCTACAAGGTTATGATATGGTATTTTTGATATTCGCAAAATTTATAAAAAGTTATACCCCTCATGTACATTTGGGTTATGACTTTTTGTTGGGCGGCAAAATACCATAGCACTGTCTTATAGCCAATACTGCCTGATAATATAAGGCTATTTTTAAGTCAATTCGGTCAAAAAACTTCCCGCACCGAAAACAATTTCTAAAATGCTTTCGATCGTTATTTTTCAAAAATTATTTTAATAATTTTCATATAAAAGTGTACTATTTTCTATAACAATATTATCGCGATTTGTCAAAATTTCCATAACAAGGATTTAAAGAACAATGTTTTCTTTCAGATAATGTAATACAAATGCAAAAAGGTAGGCAAAAATATTTATTTTTTCATATAGAAAAAGTAAAATTTATACAAAACTTTATGGCCTTTGCAAAGCTTTGGTGCGGGAACTTTTTTCACGATCCTGAAAAAAGAATGTCATTTTCCTTAACATCTGCTCACGCCCTACACGCTCTTGCTATGGTATTTTTGATATTTGCAATAATTGAAAAAAGTCATCACCTTAATGTACATATGTGTGTACCTACATATATAGAGTATAAAAAACCAACTTAAAACTTAGATTGTTAAAAATATTTTGTATTTACCAATTTGGCACCCGAAGCGAATTGCTCTATCGGTAACGGTACTTAATTTCTCTTGTCAACAACAGCGTGACACAGTGTTGCCAGAACTCCCTCAAAATAAAGTGCAAAATGACGGTCAAAAAAGTGCAAATTCGTTGAAAAAAGTGCTAAATTCAAATCAAGTTTTTAAAAGTCCATTAATTCATGTTTTCCCGTCTGTGCGGCTGGCTGTCCAGGTATAATGTACAGGTCGCAATTTTTCACATAATTCAACGAAAATGCAAAAGACTATTTCAAATTGGTCCATGACTTGACCTTGCCTATATAAATATCCCTTTACAAAATCGATGAGGGGTAATTAAAAAAAAATTCAAACAAAAAAGTAGAATTTTGAACATGACCCTCCCCGATTTCGATGAAATTCGGTACACACATTCTTCATGTAAATAAGGAATTTAAAGTTCTCCAAAATTTTCAAATTCGTTACGGTCCAGATTTTATCGATGTTTAAATTTATTTTTTTTTTTTGATTTTTTTCAACAAGCATTAAATTTTACATCGTATATTTTCTGAACTGTTTATCCGATTTTAATCGTTTTAGTTCCCAATGAAAGCCTATGTCTCGTAGGAATATAGAGATATCATTGATTAAAGGACGTTGTTTGATGTCATCATCCTTCAGCGACATGGCCACACATCAAATTTGTTGACTCAAACTGTAAATTTTTGATTGTGTTAGTAAAAAAAACTAACACCACATATATACATGAGAGTTTTTTCACTAACACAATTAAAAAACTTACCGTTTGAGTCAACAAATTAGAAACTAAAACGATAAATATTTTATCAAATTTAATGCTTCTTGAAAAAAATTTTAAAAAATTTGAACTTTGACCTTGATAAAATCTAAACCGTAATGAATTTTGAAATTTTGAAGAACTTTAAACTTCGTATTGATACAAAGAATGTGTGTACCAAGTTTTATCAAAATCGGAAAGGGTAAGGTACAAAACCTGTTCGAAAATTTGTTTAATGCCCCTAAGAATAAGATACACATATATATGTATATTAAATAACTAATAACGCTAGGTAACAACGATTTTGTTTAAGATATAAAACCTATATGGTTTTCTTTGTTTAGGACGTCTAAGACCAGAAAAAGTGTGTATTTAAAAAATCTAGGACGTCAAATCTTTTAAATTCGGAAGAAAAAATTTTATATTTATAGTTTTAGTTATTTTTTATATAAACAATTTTATGGGTCATATTCACAACACTTTAGCAAAGGTATTCTTATTGCAAATTATTGAAAATTCAGTTGAAATAATATTAAATCTCGGTGAATAGATGTCAGGTTTATTACTTATACTTCTAAGAGCTTTTAGGAAACAATATAAATGTTAATGTGACAAATGAATTATAAGGGTTATATTCAAATACGCAAGTTTGTAATTTCTCCTCTATATAAATCTTCTTTCAGAAAATAAATTTATTCTCAATAAATTATTAAAACATTTTAGTATTATGATACATTTGAAAAAATGATTTGTTTTAAAACATCCTTCTTAGAGCTCGGTCCGTGATCCAAACCATTAAGATCCTATTCCGAAAATAAAATCGATATACGATATAAAATTTGAGCATAAATCTAATAAATGAGCAAATCTTGGTAAAACGTCTTGTGTTGGTGCGTATGTAATATTCGGCATTCCTGAACTTTTACCTGTTTTTATATGTTCATACATGTTCATACATTTTTATTTTATTGTATATTTTAAATTTTAATGATTTTTTTTTTTTTAATGTTTTTTGAAGATATTAGCCGTTTTAGCATGTAGTCACTACATTGTTAACAAAACAAAGCTCTTTTAGCTTATTTTTTCAAATATTTGTTACGATTATTGCATAATAATATTTAAAATAATTCACTTCTTAGTTTAATTTATAGTGTAAATTATAATTTACAATAAACATATACAAAAAGTTTTCGTGAGAATTTCTTAAAATTTCACATCTCAAAACTATTTTTTTGCAGTTCTCTAGAGAAATTAAACTTTAAAGTTCTTTAATTATAAAAAAGTGCAAAATAGAAGAAAAAATGCCAAAAATGCACTTTTAATGCTAAAAATTTGTAGCAAAAGGCGAAAAAGTGCTAAAAAGCATCTAGCACTTTTTTCTAAAAAATAAGTGCAGCCGACGAAAAAAAAGTGCTAGAATTGCACTTTAAATGCCGTTATGGCAACACTGGCGTGACATATACAACATACATAAATAACGTAATTAAAATCAATAAGAGCGACATCATGGTTTTTGAACAAACAAAATATCCATCTCACAATCATAGTATCCATGTCATCAAATTAAAACTCACAGTTTTTTAAATAAATCGATAAAATTTGGATCGTCATAAAATAGCTCATTATAAAATAACCCCACAATTTAAAAATGAACAAGTAAAATCATTGCAGAAAAGGAATGCTTCTTTAAAAATAAACTTTGGTATTTATCAATCGATACTTTTGTTATTATCGAAACAATTTTCTCATTTACATATCGCACACCCAGTACAAATTCTAAACAAAAAGAAAGACATAACGTTTTTTCTTGAACAGTTAGCAACAACAAAATACACTAATATTTTTTTTAGAAATAAACAAGTATCTTGTGCATACTTTAAGGCTTAAATAATATAAAAACGCAAAAATAAAATTTTGAGTTGTGGCACTTTTGTACTGGGTGTGCGATATATTGTTACATTTTATTATCATATATCGATATTAATATAAACATGGATGAAGGCTTAAGTATATTAGTTTTTCAAATCGAATCATTTTTGTACAACTTTTTTGTTAACCATAAACTGGAGGGGTTATATGGAGGACTTATCCTCTTCGGTACTCGTATCTTTAATTCAGTGATGAGCGTTAGGGTAATTTTCTGAAGGGAATCTTATATGGAGAGTGGATTCAATTATGGACCGATCCACAGTGCTCTCATTTAGAACAAAATTTGGCAAAAATAGAAGGAGTTGCCGTAGATTCATAAAATTTGGTACAGGGCTTTATATCATAAAGATATAATTCAATTTTGAGCAAAATCGGTCCAAGAATAAGGGTTCCTCCCATCACAGCGGGGCAGAATAGACATTTGTTGGAAACAAATTTGGCATTTCTAAAGGGCAAGTCTGATCGGTATTAAATTTGACATGGGCGTAGCCAAGAAGTATTCGAGTTTAACTTATGCAAATGGATCCCACAAATGCTCTAGGGACGGCGCTATGGGGGCTCAAAGTAGAGTACCTTCAACATGCAAAATTTTTAAAGGCGTGCCATTTGTTTGTTTCCCATCCGATATCAATTTAAAATTTTTGATTAACTAAGCTAATTTTTGATCTTCTAAAAAAATTTCAAGTCAATATCTCAATTATATTAATTGAAATACTTTAAAATTAAACATATAAATTAATGTACTTCGTAAATTAGTAAATATTTATCAAAAAAATTATAATACTAAGGCCCAACTTAGCGTCAGCAGAATTTTCTTACCCTATCACGCGTGCTATGTAATGGCAATCTTGCGCTCCTCTGGTTTTAATAAACACAAATTCTATAAAATCACGGATAAGTTGTCTCGAAACATTTCGAAACAGATCATACATTATTCCGATTGGATTTTCACTCTCAACTCGATTGTCTTTGTTTCTTTTGTATTTGCCCAGCTATCATTTGGAAGATTGTTGGATGATTAATCAGTAAACGACTCCTTTTGATGACCTAAACGTGATTAATAAGTTGAGTGCTTAAAAAATGATTCCAAAATGATCCCGATATATGATTAAAAACTGATTATTTGAAAAATAATAACAAAATGTATAGCAATCATAATTTGATCATCCTGGTGTTTAAAATATGATGGTTTTAAAAACTTATTTTGTGATCATATTTCGAGCAGTTAGAAGATCAAAAAAATTTTTTTTTTGTGTAATTGTTTTTGTTTGCAATGGAATAGCAACACTTACACTTAAAAATTACACAAAAACGATTCAAAAATGAGTCGAAACTGTTTAGAAAATGGGCTCAGAAAAGACTCTTTTAGAAGAGTTGGCAAAAAAGTTTGTGTGGCCTAAAATAAGTTGATATAATTCTCATTTCGTTTATAAAATTAAATTTATAAGTATTTCAATTTGTGTGATATTTATAAAGTCGATTTTCTGTCAAGGAAATTGAAATTATATTATGAGATAATTATAATAATTTTATATGTTTAAAAATCTACGGAAGATAGTTGGGTGACTAATCACTAAACTAACTCTAAATAATTCCAATTAATGTTAAAAATCTGATTTATTTGAAAAACAATAACAAAATGTTACATTTCGAGCAGTCGGAAGATCAAAAAGTGTTTTCTGTTGTATTGTATTTGTCTGTAACAAACATAAAAATTATTCAGAAAATACTTAAAAATGACTATAATATGATTCGAAAATAATTCTAAAACGACCAGTAAGTCGGCTCCAGAACTGATCAGAAGCGGGGTTCATAAAAGACTCGTTTAGAAGAGTCGCGGGTAGGGTACCAATTTCTCCCGGCGAATGTATCATTTATGATCAGAAAATGAGCGCATATATGATCATTTTAATCGTGTAGAAGAGTCATAAATGACTCGAATGTGATCAAAAATTTCAAAAAATGTTAGCTGGGTGTTTGCTTTTGCACTTGTATTGTTGTGTGTAGTTGATCAACCCCAGTTATCATTTTTTGAAATTTTTTATCACATTCTTTCCTGAGCCCATTTTATAATCAGTTTCGACTCAGTTTTGAATCGTTTCTGAGTCATTTTCAACTGTAAGTGTTGCTATTCCATTGTAAACAAAAACAATTACATAAGAAATAATTTTTGATCTTCCAACTGCTCGAAATATGATCACAAAATAAGCTTTTAAAACCATCATTTTTAAACACCAGGATGATCAATTTATGATTGCTATACATTTTGTTATTGTTTTTCAAGTAATCAGTTTTCAATCATATATCGGGATCGTTTTCGAATCATTTTTTAAGCGCTCAACTTATTAATCACGTCATCAAAAGGAGTCAAAAATGAGTCAGTTTACTGATTAATCATCCAACAATCTTCCGAATGCTAGCTGGGACTGCTTTTTTAACTTCGGCCTCACTACAGGCAGCATTCAGCGTTGCCGTTGTGAGACTAAAGTCCCAATTTGACCCTTTTTTAAGAGCTTTGCCACTGTTTGCGACCCCTTGTCAAAATTAACTACATTTGCGACTTTTTTTCTTCTTGCCACTTTTTGCCCCTTTTTGAATAAAACACATTTTTGTTTTTTAATAAAAAATATAAAAATCGTTTATTTAACAAATTTATGTCTCTTCTCAGCCTCCGTTATTTTTATTTCGGAAAAATATTGCGATGATAAATAAAGAAAATGGGGTAAATAATTTGATATTGGGTGTATCGACTGAATTTTTATTTTATATCTGAGCAATATTATTATAATTTTATTGCTAATTAAAATGTGGTTAATTATTTTGATTTATTTGCCAATTTAATGCACATTTAAATACAAATGAAATGATTTTACCTACATTGACACTTTTTGCGTTAAAAATCCCCTTCAGTGCGACTTTTTCCGAAGAAATCCTCCAATCCAACGGTAACGCTGACATCATTCATAAAATAAACGAAAGACTTGTAAGTAATTTTTTAGGCACTCATGCAGATTTCAACTACAAACAAGCACTGTTTATAAGTATAAAATAACAGGGTTGGCAATATTGGTACAATTGTACTTTTTTTGGTACAATACGATCTTCATAATTAGAATGGTACACCAATGACCCATATTGTACAATTTTAAAATATATTCCCTTATTCAAACAAGTAAGAAAGTATAGTCGGGCGTGGCCGACCATATGCTACCCTACACCAGTTATGAATATTAAATGAGATCCATTTTTCATATTAAAGCATTTATCTGGAATATTACCTTGATTCCGATTTATTTAAGCAATTTATATTGCGATGATAAATAAAGAAAATGGGGTAAATAATTTGATATTGGGTGTATCGACTGAATTTTTATTTTATATCTGAGCAATATTATTATAATTTTATTGCTAATTAAAATGTGGTTAATTATTTTGATTTATTTGCCAATTTAATGCACATTTAAATACAAATGAAATGATTTTACCTACATTGACACTTTTTGCGTTAAAAATCCCCTTCAGTGCGACTTTTTCCGAAGAAATCCTCCAATCCAACGGTAACGCTGACATCATTCATAAAATAAACGAAAGACTTGTAAGTAATTTTTTAGGCACTCATGCAGATTTCAACTACAAACAAGCACTGTTTATAAGTATAAAATAACAGGGTTGGCAATATTGGTACAATTGTACTTTTTTTGGTACAATACGATCTTCATAATTAGAATGGTACACCAATGACCCATATTGTACAATTTTAAAATATATTCCCTTATTCAAACAAGTAAGAAAGTATAGTCGGGCGTGGCCGACCATATGCTACCCTACACCAGTTATGAATATTAAATGAGATCCATTTTTCATATTAAAGCATTTATCTGGAATATTACCTTGATTCCGATTTATTTAAGCAATTTATTGACGAAAAACTAATTTTCTGAAATAGGCTTTATAGGGGGGATAATATGGCTAGATAGATTTATATATATATATATATATATATATATATATATATATATATATATATATATATATATATATATATATATATATATATATATATTATAAATTATATTATAAATTGCAATAACAGTGTTAATAAGTGAATTAAGGATATTCAAGTCATTTTCCGGAGGTGGGCTTTGTATGGGGGCTTGGGTCAAATGTTGGGTCAAATTATGAGCTCAAAAGCCCTTTTCGGGGGGTTCAGTTGTATGGGGGCTAGGTAAAGGGCCGATTTTAACCATTCAATAGGCTTCGCCCTTGGGTCAAAAGAAACGTGTATGTCAAATTTCATCAAATTATCTTGAAAAGTGCGACCTGTACTTTGATAACAACGTTTACATGGACACACGGATGGTCGGACGGACGGACATCGTTAAATCGACTCAGAAAGTGATTCTGAGTCGACCGGTATACTTAAAGGTGGGTATAGTACTAATACTTTAGTGGGTTACAAACATCCGCACAAACGCATAATACTCTTTCCACTATAGTGGTGTAGGGTATAATAATAAATTAAAATATACAATTATTTTTTATATTCTCCCATATTGTATAGAATCCTGGAAGAGATTACAAGTAATTTTCGGAAGGGGGGTTTGTATGGGAGCTAGGGTCAAATGAGGCCCGATCTTTATGAAATTTGGCAAGGTCATCAAGGCTTATATAAATCTTAGTTGTGCCACTTTTTATCGATATACAGGTATATTTAACATAATTATGAGCTCAGAAGCCCTTTTCGGGGGGTTCTGTTGTATGGGGGCTAGGTGAAATAATGGACCGATTTTAACCATTTTCAATAGGCTTCGTTCTTGGGTCAAAAAAAGAGTGTGTACCAAATTTCATCCAATTATCTTGAAAATTCCAATTATCTTATACCTTGCGCACAAGGTTTACATGGACAGCCAGACGGACGGACGGACGGACGATTGCATACAATCGGATTCAAAAAAGTACAATTTGATTTGCCATCCCTGTAAAATAATACTATTCGTAAGCAGAGACTGAAAGTAACGGGTCCACTTTGTTTTTATAAGGTTAATTGCTGTGATCACCATTTATAATAGTGTTTTTGGTGTTTATCACTGAGAGAAAACTTTATGCTAGATTTGTTTGATAAGTGGTTGAGAGAAACCGAAAAGAAAAACAAAATAACTCGCTACAATTGATTTTTATTTTGTAAACATTTTTTAAAATGTCTTCTTATGATTTTTATTTTTAAAAACAAAACAATAAATCGCAAATGTAAATACACGATTAGGACACCCATACACACAAACTATCTTCAGAAATCTTACCAAACAACAACAATATACTCTCCCACTCTCATATAAGCAAGAGAAAAAAAGGAATACAAAAACCAAGTGCTCAGCCAAAAACATAAGTAACAAAACAAAAGTAGTAAAGGTTATACTAAACCATTTAAGTAAAAATCATTTTATAACTGTTATTCTGAGTGATTTATCTTGAAAAACAAAAATAAATCACAATTCAATCACTTTGGTTATGTGGCCCAGTTATTTTCAGTCTATGTTCGTATGACAATACGCTTGCTCAACATTTATTTTATCTAGTACATGAATTATATTCATCTTCGTGAGAAGGATATACATATATGTATAAGTTTGTCATTCCGTTTGTAATTATACCCTACACCACTATAGTGGGGAGGGTATTATAAGTTTGTGCTGATGTTTGTAACGCATAAAAATATTGGTCCTACACCCACCTTAAAGTATACCGATCTACTCAGAATTATTTTCTAAGTTGCGCAATTTTTTTAAGATTGGCCATACCTTTCATAACAGTTCCATAAACTAGTTATAGACTTGATCAAAGTTAGCTCCACTGGTTTATAAAGCAACTACTAATAAAATTTATTAAAACTCTGAAACTATTTAGATGGGTTTTAAAAAGCTTACAGGTGGAGGGTATTTAAGATTCAGCATAGCTTGCTTTAGTTTTATTATTATTTTTTTTTTTTGTAAAAATAATGCATTTTTAGAAAAAAAATATTAACAACTGTATCCAATTTAGCCATTTAATCTTTGAAGGGTTAATTAGCTTATAGATTTTATTTATGAATTTTTGAAATAATGTTTTAAAAAAATTTTGTAAACTTTTATTCCATTTTAACTCGTTTGAAATATACACTGAAAAGAAGCCAAATTAAAAAGTTATACATACAAAGTATAAGTATTTAAGATAATAAAGTAAAATAATATGTTAATATACATATTTAATATTCTAACTTTAGTTATTAGTAACAAAAGGATTATTTATTAGGAGGAACTTTTGACTAAAATTAGAGTAAATTGTTTTACAACTTTTAACTGATTTCCGACGGGTCTTCCTATTCTCAGATGAGCTACAATTTGTTTGGTACATGTGCTCCTTTGTAACAGAAATTAATAGAACATGAAAGAATGTAAAGTCGTGCATGGCCGAATATATGATACTTTACAGCAGTTATAAGTATAATATAATCAAGCTTTTATATTCAATTTTATTTTGATTCCGATACATTATTGACGAAAAACTATTTTCTGAATGAGGTTTTATATGGGGTCTAGGAGCAAATATGGACCGATCTCCATAAAATTTGGTGGATTTATTTATGCTCTTGATATTTGGCGTAAGTGCCAAAATTATCTTGAACATTGCGACCTGTACCTTGCACGCAAGCTTTACATGGCCATCCAGCCTGTAAGCCGGACAGATAGACTTAATCGGCTCAGAAAATTATTCTAAATTGATTGGTATACTTTAAGGTGATTATATGACAAATATTTTTTACCCTTTCCACTAAAGTGTATAAATAGAAGCATTTTATTTTTCCATCTAGTAGGCGTATCGAAAATCTTTGGTATATGGGAAATACATAGCTATTATTTTTCACTTATTTTAATACAGGGTTTTCTAGCCTTATTTTTTAAGTCTATTAGCCTTTTCTGGCCTTTTAATGTCCGATTTAGCCATTTATTTCTGAAGCACCTGGCAATACTGCTCCTCGACTTAAACTACTTGTTTTCTTTGTTGTGTCTATTTAAAAGGTGTATTTGTATCAGTGCTCGATTTTTTCTTGTATATTGCAATCTGAACTGTTTTCCGATAATTCACCTATGTTGGCATGTAATGGTGACAGTCCGAATTCGTAACAAGGTTCATCTACATTTTACATTGTCATCCATAAAATTGCATTATAAAGTTTAAAACAACAAAATTTAAAAAAATATTTCTCTTTACTCATGTTCTTAAAAATTAAATTAAAAAGTTATACATACAAAGTATAAGTATTTAAGATAATAAAGTAAAATAATATGTTAATATACATATTTAAAATTCTAACTTTAGTTATTAGTAACAAAAGGATTATTTATTAGGAGGAACTTTTGACTAAAATTAGAGTAAATTGTTTTACAACTTTTAACTGATTTCCGACGGGTCTTCCTATTCTCAGATGAGCTACAATTTGTTTGGTACATGTGCTCCTTTGTAACAGAAATTAATAGAACATGAAAGAATGTAAAGTCGTGCATGGCCGAATATATGATACTTTACAGCAGTTATAAGTATAATATAATCAAGCTTTTATATTCAATTTTATTTTGATTCCGATACATTATTGACGAAAAACTAATTTTCTGAATGAGGTTTTATATGGGGTCTAGGAGCAAATATGGACCGATCTCCATAACATTTGGTGGATTTATTTATGCTATTGATATTTGGCGTAAGTGCCAAAATTATCTTGAACATTGCGACCTGTACCTTGCACGCAAGCTTTACATGGCCATCCAGCCTGTAAGCCGGACAGATAGACTTAATCGGCTCAGAAAATTATTCTAAATTGATTGGTATACTTTAAAGTGATTATATGACAAATATTTTTTACCCTTTCCACTAAAGTGTATAAATAGAAGCATTTTATTTTTCCATCTAGTAGGCGTATCGAAAATCTTTGGTATATGGGAAATACATAGCTATTATTTTTCACTTATTTTAATACAGGGTTTTCTAGCCTTATTTTTTAAGTCTATTAGCCTTTTCTGGCCTTTTAATGTCCGATTTAGCCATTTATTTCTGAAGCACCTGGCAATACTGCTCCTCGACTTAAACTACTTGTTTTCTTTGTTGTGTCTATTTAAAAGGTGTATTTGTATCAGTGCTCGATTTTTTCTTGTATATTGCAATCTGAACTGTTTTCCGATAATTCACCTATGTTGGCATGTAATGGTGACAGTCCGAATTCGTAACACGGTTCATCTACATTTTACATTGTCATCCATAAAATTGCATTATAAAGTTTAAAACAACAAAATTTAAAAAAATATTTCTCTTTACTCATGTTCTTAAAAAGATATAGTACAAAACAAAATGGATTTTTTTAATTATTTTTCGTAGGATGACTATGCAAATCACATCCATATACGAAAATATGCAAAAACCCGCGACCATTTAATTTAAAGAGGGATAAAAAATCTACAATTTGATGTATACTAAGTTGTGGGCAGATGAGGGCCAAATAACTAAAAGTCTACGTGAAAAATTAGTTTTTAAGAAACGTGTGTTTTGAAAAGGTCAAAAAGTATTCTTCAGGAAATGTTTAATGGGCTTAATTTTTGCAACTTTTATAATTTAATTTGCGAGCAATTTTCTAATTAAAGTTATGTTTTTTTGTAGGACTATGCGACTACAATATATTTATGCAATTTAAACATACCTCCACTTTCACCGGACGCAAATATTAAATCTCGAAAAAAACAACAACATTTTTTAGATTCATAAAATTTAGAATGTTTCAATAAACTTAGTGCAATAAAGCTTAAACAAAAACACTATTTTTTTTTTTTTTTTTTTTGATTTTTGGCCTAGGAGGAAACCAGTGCAAATTGATTGGATTACTATTAGGAATTTTTAGTACCAACTAAATTTTCTTTGCAATTTGGACATATGTATTCATATTTAACAGTATACATAGTAAAAAGTATATTTTAAATTTAGAAAATAAAAAATCTTAGCTTATGCCTAGCGCGCAAGTGTTTTTAACTCAACTTAGAAAGCAATTACAAATATCGATGAAATGAGAATAATATTTAAAAGGGAGTGACACTTATTATAAGTGTGTCAAAATACAATATACTGAAAGAAACCTTTTATTACATATCGTGACGTATATATTTTTTTTAATTTCTTGCATTTTTAAACAGGGCTTTAATAGCTCTATAATTTGTCGAAAGGAGAAATTGAAAGAACTTAATGCCTCTAAGATATAAGTATTTAAAATGCGTGGCGTGATGTAACAGAAATAGAATTTTTTTTTTTTTTTTTTGACAAAAATATAAAAATCTGCGAGTTTCACCTGACTATTTGATTAAAAGCTTTTTTATTGTAATTTGGAATATCTATTGGTCGTTTTTCAACTTTCAGAACTAAAAAATTGTTTTCTGATTTGGTCCGTGTTTAGGCATAGCTTCCATATTTCATATATCCATAAACTTGGATATATTAACTTAAATATCGCCATCGTGATAGTACAAACACACAAATTTCAAATTCAAATTTCAAATGTACAACAATCATATTACTGACCCTTCTGATGGTAATACAATAATCGGTTATAACTCCCATATAGAGCTGTTAACCGAAAATAAATATTTTCCATACATTTCTTAAAAAGATCATTTGTTGAATTTCTGTGCTTTTTCTTCCATTTATCAGTTAAAAAATCATAACTATCACTTAATTGAATAAATTGTATAAATATCACATCTTTTTAAATAACAATATTTCATAATTAGGGTGATCGATATTCGAAAAATTAACATTTAGAAAAAACCGACACTGGTGAAGCAAAAAAAAACCGGTTGTAAACCCGATTCGACCACACTAGTGTATGCACAAAACATATTTGTGTGTGTTCTGGCTTCCGAATTCACAATCGCTTTCACATTTTCTTGGTGTACTCGTTTTTACTTTCGAACCAAAGAATTCGAAATCTTTTCACATACAAATAGTTAGGTGAAAGTAAAACGAATATACTTTTTCATTGCGAAAAGCTAACACTTTAAATATTAATTTATTTAAATATAATATTTTTTAAAAATCTAATCATTTTAAATTCTAAAAAATTGCATTTTAAATAATGCAATAGAATAAAAGCTCCAGAATTTTTTATTTTATTCTTAAGAATTTTCGTTTATTTTTACGCGGGATATAATTACGATTATGTGTATTGAAAAAATTTTCCTTAACATTTGTTAAACTTGTTGTGAAACCAAATTTGAATCCAAGTGAAAACGGGAACATCACATTTTTAATTTCGTGTGAAATCTTGATTTCATGTGATTTAGAAATGTTGTGAAAGCCAGAACATAATATTGTGTCGAATAGTATTTCAAGTTTGTTTGTTTATTTGTTTGTGCGTCAATCTCGCCTAAACGATAGAACCGATTTTCTTCAAATTTGGAACATAGAAAGATAAATGTCTGGAAGCGTCAATAGGCTGTATTATTTTTTGGAAATTGGACTTTAGGTTTTTGGGAAAGATTCGTTTGCTAAAGTTGGACCAGAAAGTATAGGCATTTGGGTAATTCAAACTTAACATGTAAAAACGTATAATTATGTGTAGTTCAAGTACTTTTTCAGAAATAATATGTAAATACTGGAGAAGTATTTTGCTGTAATCAGTCAAAGAGTTTATTTTAGAAAAATATATTTTTTTCGTGTTTTTTCTGAATATTTATTCTACAGATGATGCAAAATTTATTAAACAGCATAAATTTGGGAAGTGTATTTAATAGGGAAAGAGGGGAACGTTTTTTGATACTTTTTGTATACCCACCATCAAAAAAGAGGGGGTATATTGATTTTATCATTCCGTTTGCAACATATTGAAATATTGGTATATATATTCTGGATCCTTGTTAAGATTCGGCATAGCCGAATATAGCACTCTAACTTGTTTTTTTTTTTTTTTCAAATAAAAAATTTTAATTTATATCTTGCTCTAAGCAAAAATGTTGCAAAATATCTACTGCGTTTAAAATTTCTTTAATCTTCCCAGGAAAAACCTACAAAAAACCTCTTTTCACTACTTCTTCATTAGCATTTTAAGTCATTATTTTAACACGGTGGGGTCATTGGAGGCAAGTACTTCCACGCTCGCTTACAAATAAGGAGTTAAAGAAGTACTTACAATTTCCCTTACAAAGAAGTTGTTTAGTATGTTGTTTTATTTTTTAATAATTTTTATTGCGCGTCAAATAATGGTTTTCACATAAACATTTTATTTTGTTTTCTTTTTTAATACGCAATTAAATAAAATGTGCAAACAAAATGACAAAATAAGAAAGTCATTACTAGAGTACTTCTAAGTTATGCAGACGATAAGTATTAGTAATTGAAAAGTAAATGGTACAACCCATTACCGAGTTTTTGCTGGGTTCTTCAACAAAAACTTCTCCATTTGGATCGTTACTAGTTAATGGACGATACATTTTAAGTCGTATGCAACTTTGAAAACTAATTTTTTAGAAAAAAAAATTCGTGTGACAATACCGTGAATTTTTTTAAATATAACATGACTTTTAACAGCCACAGGTTGATGTGAAAAGTGCTTATATCAAAAATGGACTATAAAGTAATATTTTTATATGAAATTGATCGATAGATACATTTAAATCTAATAAAATTGACAATATAACTAATGTGACCATAACAGTGACGACTATAAACGAAAACTACTGTAGATCTAATAAATTATAATTTTTTTGATAATAACAAAAGCATTGTTCGAAAATTTCAAAGTTTATTTATAAGAAGCATTCCTTTTCGGCAATGATTTAATGGTGGGTATATAAGATTCGGCATGGCCGGATATAACACTCTTAGTTGTTAAATATTAATATAATTCAATGAAATACATTTGTGAAGAAATATCTTCATAAGGTAACCTTTAAAGGAAAATAACGGAAGGAAATTTATATCCGGCCCACGCCTAAATGGCTGGGACGGCTTTAATTTTCAACAGAGATAGAACTTTTATTGGAAGTTTCAATTAGATATACATACATACATATGTATCTTTTTAGTAAAGTACATTTTCAAATGCTTTTTTAAAGGAGAAAATGATTAGGAATCAGAAATTTTAAGTATTAATATGTTTATGAAATTAGAAATTTTAAAGATAATTTTTTACAATTCCAGCCTAAAAAATTTAGTTAGTAGTTATTATGAATGTAACATATTTTGTCTGCAACTGATTGAATAAAACAAGTTTAAAAACCTCAAACAAAAGGATAAATAGATTTTTGGTACTTTGTAATGCTTTTTGTTTGAATTATTCAAAATCTAATAAATGTGATTTGCAGGGACCGTAACTGTTATGACTTTTATCATAAGTCACAAAATAAGTGTTATTTTTGACTTTTATTTTTTTGAGCAGAAAAAATAGTTATTTTTATTTTTTCGAGAATAAATAAAAGTTATTTTTGATTTTTATTTTTTCGAGCAGAAGTAAAAGTTATTTCTTGACTTTTTTTTTGAGCAGAAATAAAATTTATTTTTCGAGCAGTTATAAAAGTTATTTTTTGATTATTGGAAAATAAACGATTCTAAAGCGAAAACTTTTTTTCTGCTGAAATAATAATATTTTTTTCTGCTCGAAAAAATAAAAGTCAAAAAATAACTTTTATTTTTGCTCAAAAAAATAAAAGTAAAAAAATAACTTTAATTTCTGCTTAAAAAAATAAAAATAAAAAATTTGAAAAGCATTGCATTTTTTTTTTAAATTTAGTCCAGGATGATCAAAATGGTATACTTGATGTTGTTTTCCTATATTTTCTTGTGGTTGCTTTTTTTATTTAAAAATTCAAAAATAATTATTATTTTCGGTCCCTGGTGATTTGTAGTAATCTTACAAAAAATTTATATGCACAGTATTTTATAAAATCTACTAGCATACCCTGGGTGCTTCGCTACCCTAACCAAAATTAAATACATACAAAATTTTGTTTTATAGAAAATTAAAATTAATTAAACATTTTTTAATGTTTCAGTTTTTACGTTCAAGATCACGTGAATAAATTCGCATTCAGTAAGAAGCTCGTATTTTTAGTTTCATTCGTTTAGCTTCCACATTATAGAATATTTCGAAAGTACTATTTGAAAAATACCTCTTATAGATTCTCATTTAATCAAAAATTTTGTGTTTCTGTGTTCAATATTATATACAATTCAAAATATATAATTTGATGAATGAATAAGTACCAAAAGTCCCTTACAGAATATTATTCAGTCAAGACCATGTATGTTATAATTAACGTTCCTAGGTTGAATATTTTAGAAAATTAAAAAAGTACCATTTATGAGATAAAAAGTACTAAAAAGTTCTCTCTTAAAGAATCTTATTCAATTAGGACCGTGTATGTTTAATAATCATGTGTTTTCAATTCATATTAAAGAACATACAAATAATATCATTTGAAGAAAGGTAAAGTACCAAAAGTGGAATGAATTTTACCTTAGTGGAAAGTAAAAATAGTACAATTTTTCCCCTTTTCGCTTCGAAATTACGTTTACAAAATATTCCGTATATAAATCTATTTACCACAGATAAAACTCAACTATTCAAATCTGCATTCATTTGTTCCAGAAAATTGTGTTTTCAAAGAGTAACAAACAATTTACTCGAATTTGGTCCTATATAGGCCTTAGTACTCGAATTCCAAAATAATATACCAATAGCTTATTTTTTGTGAGTAAGAAAACTAATTTTTAAAATTTTATAGAAATGGGCTCAATGAGTTCGAATAAAATTTCCCGTTTTCCCCTTTTTGGTACTTTTTTCCCCAGTGAAACGGCAAAAATTTAGCTTCAACAAATATTACAGAGTTAGTCCGTAATTTAATAGGAATACTTCAATAAATCGAAAAAGTTTTCTTAATGGGCTAAAAAAGTAACAAAAATAAAGTTTTCTCCCTTATACACCCAAAAAGGACTGAATTTAAAAAAAGTACGAAACAGGTGTCTCCTAATTTTGAGATATGTATATTCAAAATATTTGCAAAAATGTTATTTTGTTTATGAGTTAAAAAGTTATAAAGGGCCAAAAAAGGTACCAAAATCACCTTTGTTACACATTTTCACCCCTTAAAAGTACGAATTTCAAAAAAGTACCAGATACCCATCTGCTTATTTTAAGAGTAGATACAGGTGCATTTAAAATTTTTCTTGTATCACTAATATTAGGTAAGATAAATAAGAAAACCTGTTTTACTCGTTTTTTCCCCTAAATGTAGAAATTTCCAAAAATTTCATGATTCTAGGTTCAGCCGTTTGGGCTGTTCGATGATGAATAAGTCAGTCAGTAACGCTGAATGTGTGTTTTTGGTAAATTTAGTGAAATTTGTTCTAAATAATATTTTTTTAATTGTATATTTTTATTTCGACATATTAATTTGAGGGGTAAAAAGCAGTCAATGTAATTTACATACATTGATCTATAGATCTAATATTATAAATCACTTAAAATCCCGAGCTACGTCGGGTATAAAAAGCTAGTAATGATTATTTTCGGACAATTTTTGTTGATTTCCCTTGCTTAGTTTCAACGTGAGAGTACTTTACATAGACGGACATAGCTAGATCGACTTAGAATTTCATAAGGACCCAGATATTTCATGGTGTTATACACGGAATGACAAACTTATATATACACTCTATCACCACTGATGGTGGTGGAGGGTATAAATTGGAATAGAATTTCAAATACAGCTCTTTTTTATATAAAAAATGTTCAAATTTCGTGCGAAATTTCGATCGGTTTCTTGAAAATTTTTTCCTTCACATAATCTTACAACACTTTTCATGAACTGTTCAAAATAGAAGCCCCATTTAAAAAAGAAAAAAATATTTATTTCATGTACTTCGAAGAATGATACATATGTATGTAGAGGTTCCCAAAAAGTATACATGTTTTGATTTTGTATTAACTGGTGTTAAAGTTAAACCCCATCGGATAACGGGGACCCGTACCGGAAATCGATGGAAAATTGTAAAATAATAGTATTCTTGTATTTCTTTAAAAATTGCGCCATTAAAATATTGTTTTTGCAACAAGTTATAAAATATTAATAACAAAGGTATAGGCATTTTCTTTTCACATATGTATATGTAGCAAAAACCACAAATTAATTCATATTTTAATCGCTCATTTGTGTAAATATTTTTGTTTACATCATTTCCGCATGCAAAACAAAGACCAAACAATGCGGAAAAGTCTTAGTTTTTTTTTAATATATGATTTGAGAAATTGTAAATAACTTTGTTCGTTGTCCCTGGATATAAATATTTTATATCTCATTGGATAGAAAATTTTCTCTAAAAGATCAGATTTGATCGAAATTTTAAGAAATGATAATTTTAATTTCACAATTTTTGAAGAAATCAAAAGGTGTCCTATTATTTACCCACACTTTTCAATTGATTTCCGATCAGATTTGATCGAAATTTTAAGAAATGATAATTTTAATTTCACAATTTTTGAAGAAATCAAAAGATGTCCTATTATTTACCCACACTTTTCAATCGATTTCCGGTGCGGGTTCCCGTTATCCGATTGGACTAAAATTTAACACCAGTTAGATTTAGACGAAATATTAAGAATAAAATAAGACCCAACCAAACAAAATCGATATTTTTTGGGCACCTCTAATGTACATTTTGAAGTGTAAGTTCGAAAAACAAAACAAAAATGGAGGTATAATTCAATATTCCTTCGTCAAAGTGGTTGGTCACTAGACAAAACGTAGTAAAGGAAAATGTAAACGTTACAATTAGTATGTTGAATTAGATCCGTGCTGTTCGCACAAAGGACAGAACATTAGCGCTTACCATTTCCCTTATTGACGGTTAAGCTTATTAGCCGAAGTAAATGAAATAAATTTTATTTTTCTTAGGAGTTTCGAAAGTAAGTCAAATTTTATCAGGCTCGGACTTTGTAGCAGCATTTTAAAGAAGAATGCATGAAATTTATTCTTTATATTAGAAATAGTGAATTAAAAATGCAAATAATTTTTTCTCGCTGCACGCAAGCCGGACCTGGTAAATACTTTGATATATACTTATATTTAAGAATATATATTGTTCAATATTTAACTTTTCTTTATCATATAGAATATGATGACAACGGTGTAGCCACTGCCAGACCAAGACGCATGTCAGAGGTTAATACTGCCACAAAAATACAGCCCATACCGGAGGGTTCATCATTCTTCTTATTTTCACAAACAAACAGGTTTTGTTTTTTCTTTCAATTAAGCATAATTTTTATTTAAATGTTTAATACTATGTAGTAATAGTTATAACATTTAATATTAACTTTATATTAGCATATAAGAGAAAATCTTTATTCAAAAAGGCAACTTTATTCTCAGGAATTTTTACTGTCAAAATTTCTAGGAATAAGTTTCAGTCATTATGTAACTTTGCTATGTGGTTGGATGAGATTTGATGACTTTTAAATATGTATATGTGCAAAATCAAAAATGTTTAAGAATCGATGAAACTGAATTAACATGCCTCGTATTTTGTTAACCTTTCAAAATATGTATGTAATTGTTTTGATACATTTCGGTATAATATACCAAAACATATGTAGGTCCAAAATTGCAGACCACTAGCATTTTATCTTTCAACTTTTTAAACATTTAAAAATGAAAAAATGCTTTGAAACTTGCCAAAGCCATCCTTTATAAAAAAGAGTCAGAAGACATTGGACATTCAAAAATCCTTATAATAATTTCATTAATACTTTTTGGTGCAGATACATACGGTTGTAAATAAATTTAACCAAGCTTTTGCATTTTTTTTCAGTTTTTTTAATAGTCCATGTGCGCGCATTAATCAAATTAAATTTTAGCTGTGGTATTTAATAGATGTAGTAATTTCACGCAATTTAAGGTATATCTTGTTGATGTCAGAGATCTAAGGACAGAGCAGGGCTTTTACAATCTTGCGAAGAATAGGCGTAAATCTTTTAAAAATGTGAAATCTTTGAATAGCTATTTACGAATACAGTTGTAATACTGCGTAAATTTCATATCATTATAATTGACATCTCGTCAAATGCGCATTAAAAAAAGTTGTAAGTGCGAACTTTTTATGATAATTTTAAAATGTTTGCAAAATTTAAATTTCGTTTTCATTCTACCGGAAGTTATTAACAATTAATCTAGAGTCCTCCGGGAATAAGGACATTTGTATGGGAGGCGTATGAAATTGTCGACCGATTCCGCCCATTTTTGAATAAAGCTTTCATATAGAATTTTTTTGCTAATTTTCAATACCATATCTTCCATAACAGGTCCATAAACAAGTTATAGACTTCATCTAAGTTAGCTCCATAGGTGTAAACAACTGCTAAATAATTTCTAAATGGAAGCAAAATTTAAATTTTTACAATTTATTAAAAATCTAAAACTATTTAGATGGGTTTCAAAAAGCTTACAGGTGGAGGGTATTTATGATTCGGCATAGCCGAATATAGTACTCAAACTTGTTTTATTAAATATTAATAAACTAGATTTTTATACCCGGCGTTGCCCGGGGTTTTAAGTGGGCTCATAACATTATACTTAAATATTATCCAGTCAGAGTAAACTAAAAAATCTGCTTTAAGTCCATAGATCAATTTCTGAAAATTTTCAACATCCAGAAATATAAAAATTTCGGTGATTTAAATAACATAACATAGCATTTCCGAAATAAAAAATTTTACTCATTTTGCCACTCACTAAGAGATTACTTCATAACATTGTTGCCCAAAATCGCGATTCCCTATCACGCGAGATAGGGCAAGAAATTTCTGCTGACGTTGCGTTGACACACCTACACTATAAGCTTACTTGTGTATTTTCTTATTTGAGCATGTGTTAGTTGAATATCTCTCAACTTGCAAAACAAAATCAACTCCCCTACAAACATTTTCTATTGCGGAAGTTACCCGTATGAAACTTCCAAACGTGTTAAAAGCTCGCCAGCGATGTTGCGGAAGTATAAGAATTCTTGTCACCAGTCGGGAAGAACTGATGCCGAGCTGGGGAACGTCTAAGAGTAACGTGGAAGATACTTCTGGAAGACCCGCAGAAGAAACTTCTAGATGACTCTTGGAAGTAAGGTATTGCCAAAGACTCTTCTAGATGTGACTAGGAAGTCACTTCTTGAAGTGACTACCTAGTATCATCTAGAAGTGTTCCTATCTTATCTTCTAGTAGATGAGTTTTCTCTTCTTCTAGAAGATGAGTATTCTCGTCTTCTAGAGGATGAGTATTCTCGTCTTCTAGAAGATGAGTTTTCTCTTCTTCTATTTGTATACTCACCAAAATAAAATCTATAAAAATAAATCTAAATAAAATGAAATTTTATAGTTTTTATTGAAATAATTGAAATTAAAATAGTAGAAAAAATAATTCATTTAACAACTAATCTAAAAAAAGTAATATATGTACATTAGACGGGCTCACAAAAAATGGTGCTTGAGTTACCCCCCTCAAAATATTCGCTGTTATGTAATATGATGATTCTTCATGTTAAATTCAATATTTTACCCAGCTTCAAAAAATCTTTGTTATGTTTTATAATGGTTCCCAAAATATTTCTATCGATGGCCGTTCGTGAGCTGAACCGGTTACAAAAAAGTCCCTTTTTAGTTATTTTGTTTTAAATTATACAGCAGTTCTTAATCAATATATACAGTATGTGGTATCATTTGAAAGGTTTTTTGAAGTCTAGTGGTGCGCAAAATTGTACATACATTTTATTTTTTCTTAGTGAAAAACCTAACATTTTAAATATTTTGGAATATGACAATTATAAACAGACGGTTATTTATGATTAATACATCATAGGACGCGGTTTTAAAATACCTTTAAAACGATACCCCGTATTGGATATTTTGTTGCAAAACAAACAAAAATTAAAAAAAAAAAATAATTCCAAAATACCTTTTATTGATTTGGTCCAGCTCACGAACGGTCATCGCTAGACTTAAAATATTTTGGGAATTTTGAGAGGGGTAACAAAAACACGTTTTTGCTGTCCATACAGAGTGAGCCGGTCTAATGTACATATGTATCAAAAATTTAGAATTATTACCTTATAATAAGATAATTTTCAGGAATTGTAAAACGTTGGACTCTAAAATATTTTTGTAGTTCTTCATAAATTTTATGATCAATCCATCAAATTGTAAGAGTTATATTTTGGAACACATTAATCCTTCAATGAAATAAACAAAAATAATGTTATAATTAATATTGAATATATGTACATAAGTACTTTTGTATTTGTTGAAATTACCTGTTACACTTTAGGAAGCAATAAAAATAGGATTCTCTTATGATCAATACATTTCCCACCAAAGTTTAAACGGTCAGATCCATTTTTTACATTTTCTGCAAATAATCGACATTTTTAATGGAACCGCGTGATGAAATAAGACATATATAACTTACCAGATCCCTTTTTTATATTTTAATTCAGTTAGAAGTATTTTAATAGGGGGTACAATATTAGCTACTGCTTTCTAAAAAAAATAAAATAATTAAAACTTAATTAATTAATTTATTTATTGTTTTGAATCAATAAAAACATTACCTTTCGTGAACATTTTTTAAATAACTTGAAACTAAACCGTCTATAAAGATCTGAAATTACTAAGTCATGGATTATTTTTAAAATTATTTACAATCACTAACGATAGAAACACCTTAACGACCCTAAACAGGATATTGCTTTTGACACTAATACTGCAATACTATTTTTTGTTTGCTTTCTTCTAATTAAGGAGTTATACACGTTCAAAAACTGTCTACTTAGGTTCAATATATTGGGAATGGCATGTTCAATATTAATAATATTAGTATCATATAAAGGTCATAGAAAGACCTGGTGTTAATAACTAAAAAAGTACCTATAATTAAAATAATTAAATCCAAAGCTATATGAAAATTAATAGAATTGTATTTATTTAAAAAAGGTGGTTTTAAAAATATCTGATTTTAATATTAAATATCTTATATAGGCAATTTCGTGTCGAGTGACCCAAGCCAAAAAATAATTTATGTATGTATAAAACAGTAGTATTAATTTGAATATAATGATTCCAGCTAGCCTTTAAATACTTAAGTAAAATTTTAATGTATTTTTTTTTTTGTTACGATAATGAAATACAAATAAAATTTTAGCTCAAAGTGATCATACGTAATCTAGAAAGAGGACCTAAACGCGCAAATAGTTTAAAAAATATTGAAAGTTAAGATTTAACTCAAATAAATCTAAATAGGTTAAACATATTAGAACTTCGTTTAAAAATTATGGAAATGGAAGCCGTTTAGAGTTGTTAACTTATTCCTAAAATAGTATTTTAATGTAAAATATGACAACTTACTTTTTAATTTTATTTATATAATCCTTGAAGATAATTACTTTTTGGTATATATTTAATAAAATTCACCAATTAACAAAACCTTCTTAAATGTTTATTAACAGTTGACTTTTAACACAACACTATCATATTGTTTTTTATTACTTAAGATTCACAATATATTAATTACACTATTTTTCTATGAATATTATGAATATTATTCAATAACTCATTTAAGTTTTACAATGAATAATTAAAACTGAACATGACTGGACAAAACAAAAAACATCACTGAACTTAGCAAAATTTCTGCATTATTTATTTTTATTTTTTCGCGTTCTGGCTAAAAATGGAGTATTTATATTTTTTTGTTTTTGTACTCTTCTTACTATCATCCGGAAGTAACCTAAAAGTATACTTCCAGACGGCGAAAATTAGAAATCAATGTATTTTGTTTTTGTAAAATGTGCGCTCTCGTCTGACAATCGTCTAGAAGTGACTACAATCCACACTTCCAGATGAATAAAATACAACATTAATGTGAACACTCTTCAAACTGTCTTCCAGAAGTGACATAAACATACAAATCAAGAAGATACAAATTAGGAAACAATGTATTTTGTTATTGTAAAATGTGTGTTCTCACCCAACTCTCATACAGAAGTCACTAAAACATATACTTCCAGATAAAAAAATTCAACAGTCATGGTTTTTTGTTTAAGCAAAATGGATGCACTCTTCTAACTATCATCCGGAAGTAACTTAAAAGTATATTTCTAGAAGATGAAAATTCGAAATCAATGTATTTTGTTTTTGTAAAATGTGCGTTCTCGTCTGACAATCGTCCAGAAGTGTTTCTGACGTGGCGTCTGGGATGATGCGCAATGGTTTTGTCTTCTAAATGTTTGAAGGGCTCGGTTGCTGATCAGCATTTGTCGAAGTAAGATCTGTACGCAACTTTTTTAAAATCCACACAGAAATACAACAACAAAATGTTGAGAAAGCCGAATTTATATAAGTGAATGAGAGAGCACAGCTGATAGTTTTTTATATATGAACTTTAATGTACGCTGTCTGTCAAAATCCATAATATCAATTTGACAGTTAGAATATCCTTTTTAGTTTGCAGTGATTTTATTAGTACAGTTTTATTTTTGGTTACATTTTGTTCTCTGCTGCTTTACCAATACAAATTAATGTGTAACAGTATGTGTATGGGCAACACTGCTTCATAATTATTTTTTGCCAATTTATAAAGCTAAAAGATTCCAAAATTATAATTTTAAGAGCGGGTTTTTGAGTTGGCAATTAAATGCCAATTAATAATCAGATTAGTTAATTTAATCTGATGTTAATCCCCTTTGATTTTTTGAGTACAAGATTAAACTTTGCAGTGTTGCTATACAAAACAACCGAAAATGTCACTTTTTGTTATCAAACCAATGCATGTTTTATAAAAAAGAAGAAGACAATTGTAAATTTAATATGAAAATTAATGAAAACTTAAATTTAAAACCAAAAAAATATATATTTTGGGTGTGCATAATTTATACTAATCAATAAATAGAACATTTTAATGTTTATATTTATAAAAATTGTATTAATTTTTTTTGCATCGTCTGTTAACACTTTTGCATTTCATGCTTAAGTTTAAACCACCTCCATTGGGTGCTTAAACTTGCAAACAAAATTAACTAATTGAGTACACAAAGACAACATTCGAGGATTAATTTAATCGCTAATCTTTCACCTAAAGATTGGCCCTAATACTATTTAGTTAGGTAAAACTATAATATACATTTTTAACTTAGGAGATAGAATAATTTTTGACTTAAAGCATAAAGTGCTAATTTTTCACTAACTTCTTCATGTTTCAAAAAATGCTGAAGGTCTCCTTAAGAGGAAACTCCTTACAATTTCTTTGTGATCTTATAAAGCTATAAAAGAAATTTCACTGAATTTGAACAATATTTATAAAAAGTACCAACACAATACCAAAAATACTACCCATAAATATGTTAAATGTTCTTGTATCACACCAAAAATCGGCAAAACTTAGTTTGATGACACTGCTGATTTTCATAATGATCGGTCCTCATTTGATCACATCCCGGTAAATCCAAAATGTATAAGGGTAGTCCCATATTAACCACCTACCCCCATATAACCCTCTTTTAGAAAATCCCTTTTTTGTCAATAAAATGTTAAAATAGTTATGAATTAAGGTAAAAATTAATTTAAATGCTTTATTATTAAAAAAAATAATAAACATTTGTAACATAATCACCGGTGTATGGTCGACCATGCCCAACTATAAATTGTTACTGGTTTATTTATTTGTTTTATTTATTAATTGAAGTAGTTTGAATTTTCTGAAAATATGCATTTATTGAGTCCCTTTACGCAGCAAATACATATTTCCCTTTCTTACCCGTTTTCCCCCTAAGACTGGGATTTCTAAATATATACATATGTCTGAGACTATCAAAATCATAGTTTATAATATTTTGGCTTTAGAATAGAAAAAAATCGTTCTTAAAGCACAAGATTACTAATCTTGTCAGATTTTCGCCATTTGGCCTATTTTTGTCCCCTTCCGGTCCAATTTTCGCAACGGCACTTTGCTAATATATATTTCTAACGAATTAAGTAGTTTAATCGAAAATGCTTTTGCTTAAGGATAGACAAAATCAGTATTTACTATCAAAAGTACTAATTTTGCGCCTTTTTCACTCATTTTATCCCTTTTTTGACCCCTCCTAGTCCAAGTTCTGAACACTCTCCAAGTATAGATCTAACTATGGTCCAGCCGTTTAGGCATGATTGACGAACAAACAAACAAATAAACAAACGAACAGACTTACAGCTTAATTACAATTGGAACCGCTGTCGACAAACCACACAAAAAGAGCGAGCGACGAATTAAAATAAGGCGACTCACAGTGGTATAGGAAAAAAAAAAGAGGGAAATAATTCGGTAACTTCTAAACGGTTAATCCGATTTTAATGAAATTTGGTATGCACAAAGAGGAGGTGTTGTCGAGTTTAGGTTTTGAATTTGGACCTTATAGGCCAACCAGGGGCCCGGCGGGGGGTCCTCAAATTAGGACACCTCGGCTATGTTAAATTTTTAAAACGATCCTATTTCTTCATTTGAGTTCCGATTTAAAAAAAATTTCGTATATAGAATCTCCTCATCGAGCACTATAAAAAATGTCGTCATAGCAGTAAATTATCTCTTATAGTTTAGGAGATATTCGCATTTGAATATTAAAATTTTAAAATTTTTACCGTCCTTACTTTAGTTTTTTTGATAATAGCAGGTCCAAATATTTCCGATTTTCGCCATTTTTTTTTATTTGCTTAACAACAAGTTTATATACCAAGCAGTGAAAGAATTATGTAAAAATCATGACTGAGTCCAAAGTTATAGGCATTTAAATTTAAAAAATTAAAAAAAGGCGATTTTTTGTCATTTTTTTGGGAAAAAAGTATCTTTTTCTTTTTAAGTTATCTAAAAAGTTTCTAAGAAGATGTATATAGAATTTATACTTTTTGGAAAGCTGACTTTACATAAAATACGATAAATGAAACAAAACCTAAAAATTTTTGATACCGAGGGGACCAGGTCCATCCAAAAAAACCCTATTTTTTATGGAAAATTAAATTTTGAGCAAAAATTCTCAAATCGCATAGTCGATATCAAATTATAGTGACCTGTTTTATATGACCCAATAAGTTCTTAATCATTTTGTAACGGGTTTCGATAACCCCGCCCCTGGTATGGATATAATAGGCAAAAAACCAAAAAATCCCATTTTTGGGATTTTTTAAAACTTTTTTGGGAATTCCGGGATTTCTAATAAGAAAATTCGAAATTTTTATTTAATTTTGGATTTTGAGTAAAAAAATCTACCTAACTGTAAAATTTCATCAAAAAATATTCATAAATAAAATTTTTATTGCAATTTGAAAAATTTGTATCTTCGCAAAAACTGAATAAAAAACATTTTTTAATTTTTTTTAGAAAAAAGTATTCCGCGAATTTTTTAATTTTAAAAAATTATATACAGTTTTGAAAAATAGACAAAATTACCTTTCCATTGATATATAACATGCCTACCTAATGTTTTTTAAGTGACAAATTAATTAGGGAAAACTCAACATCTTTTAGAAAATTTACCTAGCACTATTATTTTCATCCATATATGTAACAAATTTAAGAGTTAACCTTATGGATGAAAATAATAGTGCTAGGCAAATTTTCTAAAAGATGTTGAGTTTTCCCTAATTAATTTGTCACTTAAAAAACATTAGGTAGGCATGTTATATATCAATGGAAAGGTAATTTTGTCTATTTTTCAAAACTGTATATAATTTTTGAAAATTAAAAAATTCGCGGAATACTTTTTTTAAAAAAAATTAAAAAATGTTTTTTATTCAGTTTTTGCGAAGATACAAATTTTTCTAATTGCAATAAAAATTTTATTTATGAATATTTTTTGATGAAATTTTACAGTTAGGTAGATTTTTTTACTTAAAATCCAAAATTAAATCAAAATTTCGAATTTTCTTATTAGAAATCCCGGAATTCCCAAAAAAGTTTTAAAAAATCCCAAAAATGGGATTTTTTAGTTTTTTGCCTATTATATCCATACCAGGGGCGGGGTTATCGAAACCCGTTACAAAATGATTAAGAACATATTGGGTCATATAAAACAGGTCACTATAATTTGATATCGACTATGCGATTTGAGAATTTTTGCTCAAAATTTAATTTTCCATAAAAAATAGGGTTTTTTTGGATGGACCTGGTCCCCTCGGTATCAAAAATTTTTAGGTTTTGTTTCATTTATCGTACTTTATGTAAAGTCAGCTTTCCAAAAAGTATAAATTCTATATACATTTTCTTAGAAACTTTTTAGATAACTTAAAAAGAAAAAGATACTTTTTTCCCAAAAAAATGACAAAAAATCGCCTTTTTTTAATTTTTTAAATTAAAATGCCTATAACTTTGGACTCAGTCATGATTTTTACATAATTCTTTCACTGCTTGGTATATAAACTTGTTGTTAAGCAAATAAAAAAAAATGGCGAAAATCGGAAATATTTGGACCTGCTATTATCAAAAAAACTAAAGTAAGGACGGTAAAAATTTTAAAATTTTAATATTCAAATGCGAATATCTCCTAAACTATAAGAGATAATTTACTGCTCGATGAGGAGATTCTATATACGAAATTTTTTTTAAATCGGAACTCAAATGAAGAAATAGGATCGTTTTAAAAATTTAACATAGCCGAGGTGTCCTAATTTGATGACCCCCCGCCGGGCCCCTGGTTGGCCTATAAGGTCCAAATTCAAAACCTAAACTCGACAACACCTCCTCTTTGTGCACACCAAATTTCATTAAAATCGGATTAACCGTTTAGAAGTTACCGAATTATTTCCCTCTTTTTTTTTTCCTATACCACTGTGCGACTGTCGACAGACCACAAAATGATGTGATGATGATAAATAAAAATGATTAAAAAATTATTCAGAATAAACAGATATAATATGTTTTCCCATTTTATTTTATATGTATTTCCTTTAAAAATAAAGCATGGCGAAAAATGCCCATTATAAAAACCTTGTTTTTGCATGATTTTTAGCAAAAAATTATGAACATATGGCAACTAGAGAGCGCAATAAAAGTAGAATAGAATCTAACTCAACCACAATATCGCCAACCACAGGATGAAATTTTGCTCTCCATACAAAATGTATGAAAACTCATTGTCGACAGCGGTTGTGGTTCCAATTGTAATTAAGCTGTTACAAAGAGATTTATAATATATATTAGGACAGAGACTTAAAATAACGGGTCCATTTTGTTTTTATAAGGTTAATTGCTGTGATCACCATTGTATTTTTGCAGTTTATCACTGAGAGAAACCTTTTTGTTAGATTTTTTTTTGATAAGTGGTTGAGAGCAGTTTTGCCACTTTGGTTATTATTAATCAAAATTGGTTATTTTTATTTATAAATGCTGTTTGCTTTTATTCTAAAATTAAAAAAACTTCTTTTATCTCTAGTTTTAAACCAACTATGTATGTAAATATACATATCGTCCCTGTTTTGAATTTTGGTAATATGTGGAATTTTTTTTTTACTATTCGAAATGTTTTTATTACTGCAATTTGTACATCTACTGGTTATACTTATGTGCACAAAGGTATTTTTCGATATCTTAATTGGTTAGGATTTAGCAAAATTACCTATGAGTTTTCCACATATTAAATGAGTTGATTAAAATCATAACAACACCGTAATATTATTTTATTCACACTAGTCAATGTAACACCGTGAATAATGAATCCTCTCTCTCCTGGTGCATCCATGAACTTAAAATCACTTTTTGGGTCGATTCAAACTCGTCCGTCCTTCCTTTAATATTTCTATTGGAACTTTTTATGTAAAGAACTCGCGATACTTATATGAAAAAACGAAGTAGGCTGTATTTCGCATTTCGATTTTTATGGAATTTGGTGGGAATAGTCTACGTACTTAGTAGATTATGTCCTCCAAATTAAATTTAAAATTTCAAGTATAATTGCAACTTCTATACCTATTTGAAAATTTGCATAAACAGATACTGTGCTAATTTGCCGAAATTCTAAGATAATTGATTTAATAAGAATTAATGAAGTATTTTCTGCTAATTGATGCAAGAATAGTATCACAATATCTTTAAAGTATTAATCAACTGATATTTTAAGTAACACAGCTAAGGAAAATTAAATTGTATTGTATAGAAAAGTTGTAATAACATCTAAACTCGTACGACAAACAATAATCGCGATATATGCAAATATTTGATACTCATGACCTTTGACTTCTACTATCTCACCATGACTTTTAGTTCTTTATTTACATTTTCTAGATGATGTTGTATACTAGTTTTTATTTTACCGTATTAAATTCTAAATTTTGGTCAATTTGTCGGATAATTTAAATAGATTACGTTTACAAATATTGCTGAAGTTATGAATGTAATGCTAACATCCGCTACATGGTATTATAATTTGGTCAAATATACCCCTTAAACCCAAATTTCGAACTAAATCTCCAAATCTGTACATAAAATGGGAAGAATTTTATAATTTAAAATTGTTTTCCAAAAAGTCATATGTGGAGTATTTTTGAATTGCGCTAAAACGCGTTAAAAACTCAGTTATTTTTTAAAACAAATATTAATTACACTTATTAACGAATCCGCGAAGAGACATATATTTATTGTTGAAAACACGATAGAGTCGAAGAGAAACAAGATAGAAAACTGAAATATTTTGCCAAAATATTTTTAATTGACCCAGTTTGATTGGTATTGAAAATGCGAAATATCGGTCAACGATTTCACCTAGCCCCCATATTATGCCCTATTCAGAAAATTACTATATTGCTTAAAGGAGCATCTATAGCAATGAAATTCAATATAAAAAAGTTTTATTGGAAATGTATTTGTCAAAGTTTATGAGGATCGGTATATAATTGACTCTATCCCTCATAAAAGTCTCCTCAGAAAATGACTTTAAAGCTCATAATGTACTGCAATATAGCAACAAAATTCAACATAATCAAGTTTTAAAGGAACTAAAATATCTCTGTCAGATTTTATGAGAATTGGTCCATAATTGACCATACGTCTAATATAAGATCCCGTACAGAAAATTACATTAACGCTCATAACTGTCTTCATAATACCAGTTTAGCGACGAAATTTAACATAGTTACAAGTTTCACTTTAGAAAATGAATTTGTTATTTTAATGTCCAAATGTAAACATGAAACAAATAAAAATAATTTTGTTTACTTTTTTCTTAATTTGGTTATTTTTATTCCTATTTTGGTTAGAAAAAAATTTTGTTGTGGCAACACTGGTTGAGAGAAACCGAAAAGAAAAACAAAATAACTCGCTACAATTGATTTTTATTTTGTAAACATTTTTGAAAAGGTCTGCTTATGATTTTTATTTTTAAAAATAAAACAATAAATCGCACATCTAAATACACTATTAGGACCAGCGTTGTCACTTTGGTCCAATTGGACCAAAATTGGTAGTTTCAAATCTCTGAAATGACTTTTGGTAGTTTGGTTGGTAGGTTTAAATTTTGGTCCAAATTTGGTAGGATGAGATAATTTTGATCTCATGCATATGAATTTATAAACATTTATGACCTTGTTATGGCAAAGTAATAAGAATTTTAATAAATACGTCAATCTTGTTTATCCTTGTTAAGTTTATATTTGTTTATCCTTGTTAAGTTTGTTATTGTATGTTATATTCTTTGTTCTAAGAAAATATTAAATTTCTCTGTATTTCAACATTTCTGATTCATGAATGTTAGTAAGATAGTTAGTTTGAAATGAGGATGTTACATAAAATCCGAAGGAATACTTCTAGGCCTACATCGGTCCCGTTGTGAACTTCCTAACCAATGCCTCAGGTGGGAATCGAACGCACGACGTCAGGTCTGACTACAACATAAAGCACTAACCTACTGGAGAGCAAACTAATTCATTTTTTTTAAGAAGCCAGATTGTATGTATATATTTTTTCTAGGTTTTCATTAGATTCTAAGACGATGTAGCCATGTCCCCCAGTCTGTCTGTTGAAACAGTTTTTAAGAACCGAAAGCTTTATCTAATTTATGTCGATTGGTCCACAATCGATCCTATTACAGCCATATAGCCCCTTTTACGGAAAATAATTTTATTATCAATAAATAACAAATTAGTTAACCGTAGTATAATAAAAGGATTTATCCATAAAGTCCTCAATTTGTACGATAGATTCTGATGGTGGATATACATATATGATTCGTCATAGTCTATTAATACTATTATTATTTTCTCGGGAATGATTTTGGTACAAATTTTGTCGAAAACAGCAATTATGTATTTCATAACTATATAATACCAAAGTATTTGGACATTTTGTCTAATTACGTAAAAGTAAACTATTGATTCTTTGGAACAAATCATTGTATGATATTACATATTAGTTTTAAAAATAATGGAACTCTAAACACAAGCAAAAAATTTGGTAGTTTTTGGAACGTTTTGGTAGTTTTTTGTCGGAACTTTGGTAAGAAAAATAAATTGTGAGTGGCAACGCTGATTAGGACACACATATTTTCTTCAGAAATCATAGCAAACAACAACAATATACTCTCCCACTCTCTTATAAGCAAGATAAAAAGGGAATCAGTGTTGCCAACTTAGTGCTTTTAGCACTATTTGCGGTGCTTTTTGATGTGACAAACACGGACAATTTTTATCATGGTGCCATTTTTCAAAAAGGCACTATAGTGGTGCCTTTTTGAGTCCATTTAATGCTTTTTATAATATTTTCAATCTTTTTGTTTGATCAGTTTAATAGTCCATACTAAGGGAATAAATTTCACTTAAAAAAGTGTTTTAAATTTTAGAAACCTAACATAACTCTTTGACGTAAATGGGACACTGTTGTTCATATTTTTTGCATTTATTTCAAGTTTACAGCAACATTAACTAGCTAGCTTTTAACAAACTAGGTTCTAATGTGAAATTAAACTTTTTTCAAGAACTTGAAAAATATTAATATGCTTATATTTTTAAACATCAGGCCAGATTTATTTATATGAACGGTAAATTTTGACCGGTTTGAAGTGATTTTGTTTAAAGATATATAGATTTTGCAAAAAAAGTATTTCATAAGTTTTGTACAATTTTACAATTTGACATTTTACTATTTTTAAAATAACTTTTAAACAAATTAAGAGATTTTTAATTTGAATAACATAGAACGCAAAACCATTGGAAATAAAAGGAAGGGCATAAAAATGTGGAATATTGCTTGCAATTGCCGTTCATTTGAATATTTTGAAGTTTTTTCTTTTCAGTTCTTTTATGTTTGGAAAAAAGGAAGAAAATTGACAGCACTCCCTACTGATTCTACCTATTAACTATTAACTAACCGAAAATAATCGACATATTATAAATTTGATAAATCTATATGAAATACTTTAGTATAAAGCATGTTTTGTAGCCCTTAGTTAAAAAAAAAAAAAGTTTGGAATATGCCAGTCTTGTAGTACATGAGCAATGTGATGTGCAATTTTTATTAAAATAAACATTATTTTACCAAAAAAAAAAACCGTAGTGCTTTTTTTACCCCTTTTCAGTTCGAAAATAACGCTTTTTACCCCTTTTTAATTTATTCGTGCGTTTTGCGTTTTGCTTGTCCATTGTTGTCAGCACTGAAGGGAATGCAAAATCCAAGTGCTCTGCCAAAAACATAAGTAACAAAACAAAAGTAGTAAAGGTTATAATACTAAACCATTTAGGTAAAAATCATTTTATAACTGTTATTCTGAGTGATTTATTAAAAAAAAAAACCAAAATAAATCACAATTCAATCACTTTGGTTATGTGGCCCAGTTATTTTCAGTCTCTGTATTAGGATTAAACAATACTGTTTCATATTTAATACATATTTATATTGTGATTAACTGAAAAAGTTATTTTAAGGACCACTTTATATAATGAAACCCATTTGAAATATATACCGGCGGAGCCTGGCTTCTCCGTTATGAACAAATTTTGACATCTATTAACTGTTAACAAATTAATATATTTTCATTTTTACACTATAAATATAACCTGATTAACTAAAAAATCCGATCCGGAACACTTTATATACCAAAATCCATGATGTACTTACCCGGCCAAAATTTGAAAATTACTCCGCAGGAGTAGAATTTTCCATTTGTAACAAAGATTCCATCATTTGGAATATATTTAATTTGTTCATTAATTTTTCATTGTTATGTTTATTTTTTTACAAACAAATTAATTTTACATAATTTCAGGGCAAACTTACGTTTTGTAAATGAATCTACCAGAACAGAATTTTTCATTTGAAACAAACATTATTCTATTTATAATATATTTTCTTCACAAATTTTTATGTTTTTATGTTTATTTTTATAAAAAAATAAAAATTTTACTAAAAATGTTCATTAAACGAATTTGCCGTACTTACAGTTTTTGACATCAGTGCGTACCAAATGCAAAAAAGGCCCATTTTGAAAAAAAAAAAAAAAATTAAATTTTAAAAATCAAAAAAATATTTTTGGAAAAAATTAAGAAACAGCTATTTGAACTCCATTGGACAATTTTTTCTAGGACCAATAGGTGAAAAGTTACACTCATTTGAATGAGTGTAACAACTTTGACCCCCTCTAAGTCTGGCCTACTATCACATAGTACTAACTTTGGTGCCCAAATCGATCCAAATCGGAAGACATCGATTTTAAAAGTTGGGTTACTTGACACGAAATTCCCCTTTTTTTTGTAGGAAATAAAAGAGATTTCAGATTAAACTTGTTTTTCTCTATCTTACATACATAGGTATATAGTTTCCACGAAAAATGGACTTGTATGTTTTCCTTCAAAAAGTTAGTTCTTAGTGGAAAACAAGTAAGAAGTCTATACTCGCCTTTGCTGACTTTTATGTACCCTTCACCATAGTGTATTTAAACAAATTAAATACCCTCCACCTGTAAGCTTTTTGAAACCCATCTAAATAGTTTTAAATTTTCAATAAATTGTGAAAATTTAAATTTTGCTTCCATTTCGAAATTATTTAGCAGTTGTTTATACATCTATGGAACTAACTTTGATCAAGTCTATAACTTGTTTATGGACCTGTTATTGAAGATATGGACATGATTTACCGATACACATAATATACTATATAGGATTTTATAGGATACTTGTATGTTAATGAATTATATGGGGTAAAGTGACTTAAGGAAATGGATCTTATATGAGAGCTTTGACCAATTATGGGTCTGATATTAAAATTTTTCAGAATGATGAATTTTATACTTCATTCAGTAATGAAATATGTGCGTTTAAGTGGTTACCGGTAATAGGCTATGGAGTGATATACATATAGGAGGAGCTATGGAGTGATATACATATAGTATACACAAAACATATTTATGTTGAATGTTATTCCAATATTTATATTTTTACACCCTCCACCACCATCAGTGGTGATAGAGGGTATATATAAGTTTGTCATTCCGTGTGTAACACCAATATATATTAATCTGAGACCCAACAAAGTATATATGTATATTCCGGGTCCTTATCAAATTCTTAGTCTATTTAGCTATGTCCGTCTGTCTGTATTGAAAATGAGTTTGGTATTAAAAATGAGTGAAATCGGTTTACATCGGAAAGAGTTATGAAACAAAATTTAAAAAATAAGCTTTTTGTTTCTATGTATATGAAAGCTTGATTCCTGTTAAAAATGGGCGAAATCGGTCCACAATTTCATACACCTCCCATACAAATGTCCTTATTCCCGGAAAATGCATTAATTGTTAATAACTTCCGGGAGAATGACAATATATTTACAAAATTTTACAAATAAAAGTTTTTTACTTGTCAATGAAATACGCGCGTTATAGTGATTTTCGGAAATGAGTCTTATATGGAGCTATGACCAATTGTGAACTGTTTATATTTTCGTTCAAATAAAACGTGTATGCCAAATTTCATACAATTATCTTGAAAATTGCGACCTGTACCTTGCGCACAAGGTTTACATGGACAGCCAGCCAAACGGACGGACATAGCTTAATCGACTCAGAACGATTCTAAGCCGATTGGTATACTTTAAGGTGGGTCTAGGACGAATATTTTTGTATGTTACAAACATCAGCACAAATCCAATATACCCTCCCTTATTTATCAAAGCATGCAAAAAATGTTCTTTTTTGTGTGAAATTTTCAGAGATTGTCTCGGATTTTTGCTTATTTAAGGACGGATTTTGCTGATTTTAAATAGGTAACTTCTCGAAAGCATGTTTGGCAGAATTATTGAAGATTTGGATCCCGAATATATATGAGGTCTTCAGAAAACTGATTTCAACAAATCACAGGCGGACATTGCTTAGTGGACTCCTCTATCTATAAGGATTCAGAATATACATATATACTTTATACGGTCGGAAAATTATATTTTTGAAATTACAAACGGAATGACAATCTTATATATACCCTTCTACCGAAGGTGAAGGGTATAATAATAATGAACATAGATTTTGTATGTATGTATGTATGTATGTATGTATGTATGTATGTATGTATGTATGTATGTATGTATGTATGTATGTATGTATGTATGTATGTATGTATGTATGTATGTATGTATGTATGTCTGTATGTATGTATGTATGTATGTATGTATGTATGTATGTATGTATGTATGTATGTATGTATGTATGTATGTATGTATGTATGTATGTATGTATGTATGTATTTCTATAAATTCCGGGATTCCCGGGAAATTAATTTTTTCATTTCCGTTTCCAAGGAAATTGAAAAGTCCGGGAATTCCCAAACTTCAGATATGTTTGAAACGGTTTTATTTTAAAAACTTTTGATGTCATTTGAGGCCGAAAATTGTTGCCAAAATTATAATATTAATTGCAATTGACTTTCATTGGTGGTATGTACTTCTAACTTTATTCTTTTTTCATTTGTTTTTAGGTTTCGTGTTTTTTGTCATAAGTTGTGTAACCACAGCAATTTTGGTAATTTCATACTGTGCTGCATTATGTTTTCATCGGCCATGTTAGCTGCGGAAAATCCCTTAAAAGCAGACGCAAGTAGGAACCTTGTAAGTATATTTCAATGAAAAGTTGTTCTTAGGAAATTAAATAAAATTTGCAAAAGACCGCGGACTGTGGGTCAGATTCAGGCCTGCCAGATTTTCCGATTTATCCGCATTTTGCCGATATTTCACCCTAAAAATAGTAAAGTGCCGATTTCCCGATTTTTGCTTTTAAAAATGACGATTTTTTTACCCAAATCAAAAATATTGTAATTTCGCTATATTTTTTTATTTTTTTGCAATTCTAAAGAATTTATTGTCAAAACTAAACTTCGGAAAAGCAAAAATGACATGGAGCTTTTAAAATAATTGGGAAAAGAAACTTTAAATTACAGTAAAACGCAATTTGCTACATCAGAAATGTCAATTGGATCGAGATGTACTTATGTATATTATGAAAAGGAAACACAATTTATTTTACACATTGTGTGTGTAAGTTATTTTCTGTGTTTATTAGACTAATAATATTAGTCTATTCTTTTACTCAATTCTTTATTAACAAGTTACTTTATAGTGCTATTTGAAATGGTTTTAAAAAAAGCTGTAAAAAACAATATTTTTTCGAAAAACGTCTAATATCGATTACGATTAGAACCTCTAACTAATTCCTAATTAGACATACGCTCTAGACAGTTGGTTATAAATCCTATTGAAAAAAAATTTATTATAACGACCTCTCATTGCCAAGTAATAAAAATTTTAATTTAAAAATTTTGCCATAAATTGGTCAAGACATAAGACATCGTTTTTCAATTCCAATAAATAACATATTTTTAAAAGTCATAATTTTTTTAATATTTAGAATTTCACAAAGGTCTACAAACGATGGATGTAACTGTTTGATGAAAAACAAGTAAGAGTGCTATATTCAGCTGTGCAGAATCTTATATACCCTTCACCATAGTGTATTAAAAAAAAAAAATATCAATTTTATAAAATTTTAATTTATTTCATTTTCCCGACTATATCATTATTATAGCAATAGCAAAACATAATCAACAACAACAACGCTAAACGAAATAAACACGCAAAAAACAAAATACACAAGGCAGGCAAACAAGCAGACATCCAAACATACAATATTAAATACACCAAGAAAACAAAAACAATATACACAAGTCAATGAAACACGCAGCCATCCAAACATACGAAACGAAATAATAAAAAACAAGTAAGAGTACTATATTCGGCTGTGCCGAATAATGAAAAACATAATGAACAACAACAACGCTAAACGAAATAAACACACAAAAACAAAATACACAAGGCAGTAAAACCAACAGACATCCAAACATACGAAACGAAATACAGAAAAAAAACAAAAACAAAATACACAACGCAATGAAACCAACAGACATCCAAACATACGAAATTCAATACACCAAGAACACAAAAAACAATATACACAAGGCAATGAAACACACAGCCATCCAAACATACGAAATTGAATGTACCAAGAAACAAAAACTATACACAAGGCAATGAAACCAGGCCTGCCAGATTTGCCGATTTATCGGTATTTTTGCCGATATTTTACCTCAAAATAGTTAAAGTGCCGATTTCCCGATTTTTGCTTAAAAAATGCCGATTTTTTACCCAATCGAACAATTAACGAATTTATTATAACTTTACATAAGCAAAAATTACATGGAGCTTTTAAAACAATTGGGAAAGGAAAATTTACAGTACGGTAGAACACAATTTGCTCCATCACCAATGTCAATTGGATCGATTATGAAAAGGAAACACAATTTATGTATGAAAATCCTGAATAGGTTCTAAAAGTCTGATCTAAGGGTGCTAAAATTTTTAAGAAATTTTTTATGGTTCGAAAATAAATTTACACATTTTTGTGGAAAAGTTAAAAAATTTGGAGAAAATTTCCCATTATAAAAATGTACTCAGCAAAATCTTTACCTATCCGATTTTTGTTAGACGATAACCAATAACAAATGTGATAACCCCACTTTCCTGGATTTAAAATCGGCTTTGCAGTAATTTTCTGTGTTTATTAGTCTATTCTATTTGATCGTGCAATTTGGAATTTAAAAAACAATATTTTTTCAAAAAACTTCTAATATTGACTAGGATTAGAACCATTAAATAATTCCATATTAGACACACGCTCTAGACAATTGGTTACAAATCCTATTGTAAAAATTAATTAATATTGTTGATAACGATCACTCACTGTCAAGTGATGTGTGAAATAACTACATCATGTATGATGTATGAAATAACAAAATTTGAATATTTTTTACAGGGTAAATATATAGTAATCCACAAATAATTATACATTTACATTTTCTGCAAAAGTGATACAAATTCTAATAGATTTTATTCCAGTAAACCAAGGTTTCGGTGTACCCTTACAAAGAGTTCTTTTATTAGACCTATTCTGAATAAAATTCCCTGAGTTATGCATGTATGTAAAAACAATATGTGATTTTTGAATTTATTTGTGTTATGTTTCTTTGGTACAAAATAGTGTTTCTTTCAATTGTCGATTTATTGCCGATTTTTAAAACGTAAGTGCCGATAAATGCCGATTTTTTGGGAAAAAAATTGCCGATATTTCTACAAATTTATCTGGCAGCCCTGAATGAAACACACAGCCATCCAAACATACGAAACGAAATACTCAAAAAAACAAAATACAAAGGCAATGAATAAGCAGTGTTGTTGTTGTTATTTTTAATGAAATTTTCAGAGGTTGTCTCGGATTTTTGCTTATATCTCCGTTGTTTATGAACGTATTTTGCTGATTTTAAATAGGAAACTTCTCGAAAGCATGTCCACAGGGTATACAGAGGCGTCACGAGCAAAAAACTATTTCCCTCTCTTTCGCACAAAACGATTTCAATGATTTTTTTAGCTGTATTTTATATACCTCTTCTCACCAAACAATTTCAAAATCAAACAAAAGCTGATTTTAGACTTTTTTAAATGTCAAAAGTGACACCTCTGTATACTTTGTGGCATGTCTGTTAGAATTATTGAAGTTTTGGATCCCGAAGATATCTGGGGTCTTCAGAAAACTGATTTCAACAGACAGACGGACATGGCTTAATCGACTCCGCTATCTATAAGGATTCAGAATATATATACTTTATGGGGTCGGAAAATTATATTTTGGAAATTACAAACGGAATGACAAACTTATATATACCCTTCTCACGAAGGTGAAGGGTATAAAAACAAAATACACAACGCGATGAATAAGCAGTGTTGTTGTTGCTTATTTTTTATGAAATTTTCAGAGGTTGCCTCGGATTTTTGCTTATATCTCCGTGTTTAGGGACGGATTTTGCTGATTTTAAATAGGGAACTTCTCGAAAGCATGTCTAAAAGAATAATTGAAGATTTGGATCCCGAAGGTATCTGGGGTCTTCAGAAAACTGATTTCAACAGACAGACAACGCAATGAATTAGCAGTGTTGTTGTTGCTTATTTTTTATGAAATTTTCAGAGGTTTGTCTCGGATTTTTGCTTATATGAAACTTCTCTATAGCATGTCTGATAGAATTATTGAAGATTTGGATCCCGAAGATATCTGGGGTCTTCAAAAAACTGTAACAGACAGAAAGACACGGCTTAATCGACTCCGCTATTTTAAGGATCAGAATATATATACTTTATAGGGTCGGAAAATTATATTTTGGAAATTACAAACGGAATGACTTCACCTTCGTGAGAAGGGTATATATAAGTTTGTCATTCCGTTTATAATTTCAAAAATATAGTTTTATGACCCTATAAAGTATATATATTCTGAATCCTTATAGATAGCGGAGTCGAATAAGCCATGTCGTCTGTCTGTCTGTTGAAATCAGTTTTTTGAAGACCCCAGATGTCTTCGGGATCCAAATCTTCAATAATTCTATCAGACATGCTTTCGAGAAGTTTCCTATTTAAACAAAATCCGTTCATAAACAACGGAGATATAAGCAAAAATCCGAGTATTTCGTTTCGTATGTTTGGATGACTGCGTGTTTCATTGCCTTGTGTATATTGTTTTTGTTTTCTTGGTGTATTTATATCGTATGTTTGGATGTCTGTTGGTTTCATTGCGTTGAGTATTTTGTTTTTTCTGTATTTCCTATCGTATGTTTGGATGTCTGCTGGTTTGCCTGCCTTGGTATTTTGTGCCGAATATAGCACTCTTACTTGTTTTTTATATTTCGTTTCGTATGTTTGGATGGCTGTGTGTTTCGTTGCCATGTGTATGTTGTTTCGGTTTCTTGGTGTATTCAGTTCCGCCCCTGCCAGCAACTCAACTAACTTTAAATGCATTAAAAGCCGACTTTTTCATCAACTAGTTATGGTGATCATTGGATTATTTTTAATGGAGCCAACTGACTAGTTTAACATGGCGAGTCTACGCAGTAGCCAATTGTCCGACTCTGCATGACTTTTCAACTAACTTAAAGTTAGTTACAAAAAGATTAGCTTAAAGTTAACTGTTTATTAATTAACTTTAAGTTTGTTGCAGAAAAGTCAACTAATAGTTTTCTCTTGTATTACCTACTGTATTAATTACATTTTAATTAAATATATGTAAAATTTATTTACATTAACTAAATACATTTAAAATTTATTTAACTATTCGCTTTAATAAATATTCTTTAAAATCATTTTTTTTTCTTTTTGATAATTATGCAAAACATTTTAAAGCAGAAACATCTGAATGAAATAAGTTGAAAGAGTTTTGAAATATTTAACCTTTTATAATTCATATTTCCAATTTACTGACCCTAATTTCACAATGTATACAAGAAAATGACAAAAATGTAAACAAAATTCTAAATAATAAAGAAACATGAGAAAACATCTCGAAAGAAATTGCTCTCCAGATAATTTTGGAAGTAATTCTGCATTATATGATAGTTAGCTTGTAGCTAGCCTTTTAAAAGTCGGTATCTTACGTTAATAAATACCAAATTTTGCACATTATATTGTAGTTGGTTTATAGTCAGTCTACTTAAGTAACAAATAAAATTCATAATAATGGAGAAACAAGAGAAAACATTTTGAAACAAAATCTCTCCAGATAATTTTTAGAAGTGAATTTTTCTCGTAGTCGACTACAAAATTGCTGGCAGGGGCATGTTTGAATGACTGTGTGTTTCATTGCGTTGTGTATACTTGTGTTTGTTTCATGGTGTATTCAGTTTCGTATGTTTGGATGTCTGTTGGTTTCATTGCGTGTGATACCCTCTATCACCACCATCAATGGTGATAAAGTATATAAGTTTGTCGTTCTGTGTGTATCACCAAGAAATATTCATCTAAGACCCAACAAAGTATATATTTATTCTGGGTCCTTATGAAATTCTGATTCGATTTAGCTATGTCCGTTTGTCTATATGTGTAAAACACGCTCACGTTAAAACTACGCAAAGGAAATCAACAAAATTCACCCAAAATATTTGTTTTTATCCTGAGCAGTTTGATATTAAAAATCAGCAAAATCGGTTCAACATGTAAAAAGTTATGAGTAAAAATTTCAGACTACCTCGAAAAAAATTACGTTTTTTTTCTAATTCTTTTCAAGTTTTCTCAGAAACTACCAAAGATATTTCGATGAATTTTGTCACACATTATTTTTTCAGGGCAGTGATCAATTATGTTCAAAATCTTTACAGTCGATCCAATATTTCCCATCGCCATACATACAAAGGTATATATTCCCGAAAATTAGTTTATCGTAATAATAACTCCCTCAAATATATCGGTATCAACACCAAATTTTGTACATGAAATATGAAAAAATCACTTAAAAACACATATTTCATCGTCAAATGAAGCTATCGTGATAAAATTCGACATAAATATATTTGTCTAAATATAAATTACTACTACTAAATTTTTTCCGCATAGGCCCATAATTGGTCATAGCTCCCATACAAGGTCCACTTCCGAAAATCACTTAAACGCATATATTTCATTGAATTCCAAAGCTATCGGGATAAAATTCAACTTAAATATGTTTTGTGTACATTCAAATCATTCCATCAAACTTTTTACGGATCGGTCCATTGTTGGTCATAGCTCCCATATAAGTCCCACTTCCGAAAATCACTTAAAAGCACATATTTCATTATCAAATAAAGCTATCTTGATAAAATTTGACACAAATATGTTTTGTCTTTATATGAGTCACTCATAATTGGTCATAGCACCCATATAAGGTCCGCTTCCGAAAAAAAAAAAAAAATTGAAACTGAACCCCACAACTGCCCGTAGGGCACATTCGCCAAATATATGTAATGCTTGTGATGTAGAACAAAATTTGTTTAAAATATAGAAAAAAAACAATAATAATTTGTTTTAATTTTGTTTGTTAAGCTATGTGAAATAAACAATAAATATCTGGTTTATTATACTGTGTTTAATGAATTAAAATATAAAACAGACCCACTTCTTGGCGTATTTACCCCATGTTTCGCCCGTTTTTGGTCAGTTCAGAAGGTATACTTATGAAAATCCCTTAATACCATTTAATTCATTATTAGATGATATATCTGGATAAAATTTAAAATGAAATTGTTTTCGAACTGGCCTACTAATATAAATTTATCTGGACCTAATTAAATTAGTTAGTTATTTAAAATTAGTGCATAAATGTTGGTACCCTCAATACGGAACCAAAAATTTTGCCAAGTTATCTAAAGATTAGATAGTTAAATGGGTTTTAAAAAAAGTAGCTTGCTGGTTGATGGTATTTAAGATTCGGCATAGCCGAATATAGCACTCTAACTTGTTGTGTATTTCGTTTCGTATGTTTGGATGTCTGTTGGTTTGCCTGCCTTGTGTATTTTGTTTTTGTGTGTTTATTTCGTTTAGCGTTGTTGTTCATTAGGTTTTGCTACTGCTTTGTTAATGATATAGTCGGGAAAATGAAATAAATTAAAAGTTTATAAAATTTATATTTTATACCCTTTACCTTCGTGAGAAAGGTATATATAAGTTTGTCATTCCGTTTGTAATATCTATAATATAATTTTCCGACCCCATAATGTATATATTCTGGATCCTTATAGGTAGCGGAGTTGATTAAGCTATGTCCGTCTGTCTGTCCGTCTGTATGTTTTGTTGA